>NC_091129.1:157228614-157528614 GCF_040183065.1 Periplaneta americana
GTGTCGAAATGAACGGCCACCATTTTAAAAAATGTGTTTAAATATCCATATTATGGTCATTTTTCAATTTAACTTCATTCTCTATATTGTACGCTAATGTGGTGTAGACAATATAATATACACTGCATAATGAATACGTCCACATGGACAACTCAGTTCGTGAGTAAAAACACTCATTGTTAATACAGTACTGATTAAACAAAAACTTAATGAAAATTATCAAACTCAAAAGCGCGATATTTCCTAGATTACGTAAATGGATTAACTACTGTACTTTTCTTCCCTCCTATACCTAGTAAAGTGATTTGTTTGTATATTACGCCAGTATCATCGAACTTCAGTCGTGGAAGGGATAGCAAACGGCGTTGATCCAGAGGTATAGCCAAGTTAATATTAAAAATGTTAGTAAAAATAAAATGATGTCCCTGTAGAAGCTGAAAGGAGAAAATATTCTGAAGCTATATTAATCTTTACTATTTAGTATTTAGTATTTATTTATTTATTTAATCTGGTAGAGATCAGGCCGTCAGGCCTTCTCTGCCTCTCTACCAGGGGATTACAACTATAATATGAACAATAAAATTACAATTAATATTAAATTTACAATTACAATTACAATAAAAATTAAAGCACGACAAGATTACCTGATTAATGAAAGCTAGACATTTTATCATAGAAGTTAAGAACAAAGAATATTTTTGTATTTACTGAATTACAAATTGAACCTAGAATAACAAAATACTATAGAGATGAAATTACCGGATATTGAAATATTTTGTGGTAGATTAAGAGAACTATTTACAAAAAACTATGTCTGAACGAGTCTCAATTACTGACCAAGTGCCTAGTAAGTTTGCGTTTGAATTGAATTTTATTTCGACAGTCCCTGATGCTAGCAGGTAACGAATTCCAGAGTCTTGGCACAGCTATTGTGAAAGAGGATGAGTATGAGGAGGTGCGATGGGATGGTATTGTTAGTATTGTTTCATGGCGAGAGCGTGTGTTCAGATTGTGGTGGGAGGAAAGGTAAGTGAAGCGAGGCGACAGGTACGAAGGAATAGAAGAGTTCAAGATTTCGAAGAGAAGGAGAAGTGAATGTAAATTTCTTTTCTTATCTAGTTTAAGCCAACCTATTGTTTCTAGGGATGGGGTAATATGATCATATTTACGAACGTTGCTTACAAAACGTACACACAAATTATGAGCACTTTGAAGTTTCGTTTTGTTGTCGCTGGAGAGGTCAGTCAGTAAAATGTCAGCATAATCAAAATAGGGAAACACAAGCGTCTGCACAAGGGACTTTTTAAGCAAGAGGGAAGATGAACATTTATCCTTTTTAGCACATGGATAATAGAATATACTTTTCTGTAGGTTTCTGTGATTTGCATGTCCCAGTTGAGATTATTATCCTTGTGAATTCCAAGATTTTTTTTACCGAAGAACTGAAAGGGATATGCACTGTACTTACTTTAACGGGGGAAATGTCGAGGTGCTTTACAGCGTCGGTTTGCCGTTTGTGTCCTAATATAATTGCTTGTGTCTTTCCAGGATTGATATTGAGATGGAATCTTTACCCTGATATTTCCACTGAAATACACGTTTTGAGAATTTCTGATACAGGAAAAGTAGTTTACTTTAAGCAGTTCGCTTGGCTGTCTCTATTTCTGCGTATTATCTCTCCGGAAATACTGGACAAATCGATAAACTGAGAAATAACCATCGATATCAATCTTCGAAGCATCAAGTACACCCAAATAAAGCTACTTGAGACTGTCACTTCATATACGTGTATCTTTCCGTCTTTTTAGGGGCTGCCTATACAGGTTGTTTAAAAAGAGATTTTTGTACATTATGCAACAAGCCTTTAATGGTGGTAAGTAAGACGCGAGTATGTTTATGAAACGAGCGCAAGCGAGTTTCATAATTTTCATACGAGCGTCTTAATTACCATTATAGGCAAGTTTAATACGACTTTTTATGCTCGACCATATTTCTAACTTGAAATTATTCATAAGTATGCATGTTATTCTTATCTGACTGAGGAGCGGAACTGACCTTGTGCAATATCTCGTAAATTGTGAGATGTGCGCAGACGCGAAAGTATTGATTTTTTCCGAGTAACAAATGGCATTGAGCTTGATATAATCTAGAGAGTAAAATAAACATTAATCTTGATATAATCTTGAAATTGATTTAGACATTGAAAAACGAGATGACAAATTGAATTTATTTGAATATTATTTACAATTAACGCTAATTATTATAGTAACAGAACATAACCTTCTGCGACAGTATTGGATTTCCAGCTTCCGTGACTTTTCGCTAATTCTCTTTCGAGAATAATCGATACTTGCGCTTTCATATTGCTACAATGGTGTTTTCTGATTGGTGGAAGACCTGAACTTTAATGAATAGGTGTACTTTAATGAGGTCCATTAAAGGGCTGCTACCAGGTGTATAATTACTACATTTCGGCATGGTCGAGCATAAAATTTTTTAAGGGATAGTAGACTATGCATCACAACAAGGAAAAAACTCAATGAAGATGAGTCCTAAACTAGAACGCCATGACCGCACTGGTAGAAAAGGTGGGTGGGGTAAGATGGGGTAGTAAGGCAGTCGCTTTGAGGAGCTACAGTTCTGCAGGTCTGATCTAACTAAACCAACAATCTTTTACAAACAACACAACTTCTCAGGATCATAAATATATCTCCACATTTCCTCTGTAAGGGATTTGCTATAACTCTGACCGTGAACCCGCTGACACTCTTTCTGACATGAGTAATGTTATAAATATGCTCTACATTAGAAACCCAACCATTGCATACTTTTTTACTGGCATATTCGTCATTATAGTCCCGTTGCTCTAATTTCCGGCAGCCAATCACGTTGCAGGTCACTACATTTACTGTTCTCCAACCAGGAGATCAACCGTGAAAGGAATATGCTTACTATTACGTCATCTATTGGAGCGAAGTAGATAGATAATATTATCGTTATAACGCCAGTTTAAAAACCATGCGCTCTCCTGCATATGTTATTTCCTGTATGGAGGGATTAAAATACCAGGAGATTAACAGTGATCTAATTTTGTAACTAGGGTAGTATAATTATGTGTGTAACAATGTTATGGTTTGTGCTGTGAGAGCGAGCCAATAGAGATACGAGTACCCACGTGTGTGACCTTATGACATCTTATGACATCAACATTCATTCACAGCATTACCCCGCTCCGTTTCATTTCTCGTGGTTGGAGCACAGTAAACGTGTGCGTCTTGTGATTCGCTGGTGAAGATGTTAAGCATTTCCTAAGGCTGGATAAATATTTAATATATAATCGCCCGCCATTTTGGCTCTTTCGTTGGCGTTCGCAGAAAGCACACGAAGACGTTACTTGCCGCTCAATTATTTGCTGAATTACAGTGCGTTTGATTTATTATCATAGGAGCTACGACATGATAATGTTTAACAGTGTGGCAAATGGATCCCTCGTCTGGTAGCTCGGCAATGAAAGAACAAAAATGGCGAACGATACTACCTATTTAGACTTTATAGAGCCTTGACTTCCTAAGACGTAAGCAAAGAGGAGGAGTTACCAGTGTTGCCATATTTAGCGATAAGTCGCTAAATCTAGGGAATTTTGAATCAGTCTCGACGACAAATTTTGTAAAATACGATTAGCGACTTTTCTGCTGATTTTTATATTCTTCCACTTTTTCCTTTCTTTTAAGTTAAAACATTCAACTGAAGTCATGCACTTCTTAGTTTTAGAAGAGGCACGGGTGCATGATTGAGTTGTCTGATGATTCATACGTGAAAGCCCTGATCTCATATACAGGGACATCATTTTATTTTTACTGACATTTTTAATATTAACTTTCCTATAACTCTGGATCAACGCCGTTTGCCACCCCCTTCCACGAATGGAGTTCGATGATACTGGCGTAATATACAAACAAATCACTTTACTAGGTATAGGAGGGAAGAAAAGTAGTTCACCCATTTACGTAAACTAGGAAATATCTCGATTTTGAGTTTGATCATTTTCATTAGGTTTTTGTTTAATCAAAATACAGTACAATATTAACAATGAGTGTTTTTACTCACGAACTGAGCTTTCCATGCGGACGTTTTCATTATGCAGTGTATATTATACTGTCTACAGCACATTAGCGTACAATATAGAGAATGAAGTTAAATTGAAAAATAATCATAATATGGATATTTAAACACATTTTTAAAATGGTGGCCGTTCATTTCGATACAGGCTTCAGTTCTAATATGCATATTATCGCACTATAGACTTTTGTACCTAATCCCAATTACCAGTTTCGTTCTTCGTACTAGTAATTCATGTTGAAATAATTCTGTACCTACTCTATAAAAGAATACTTTACGTACTGTAAATTCAATCTTCACTTCTCCCCGATCCGAAAAGATAAAATTACTCAGACATACTATCTACTATCCGTCCAAGTGATTTTGTCGTAGGGTCTTAGAAGGGAAGGAAATCACATGGCAGTTAATTACTTAACGAGGTCCTTTTATTTAAGTTATTTTAAACAGTTGCATAACATTACGTAGACGTCCAATTCCTAACAGAAATTAATGTTCTCAGAAAAGAGCTAAGACAGCCCAGCCACTAACTGGTGAATAAAAGCTTGTGGGGGAAACCGGGATACGACGTAGGTAAATGGACGACAGTAAACTACCTGTGCGAAAATGATTCAATACTGAAAGCTCTTTCGTCACTGGAAAACGCGAACATATTTCTGGAACATACTGTTTACTATGACTGTATATGCGGTCTTGGATCTGTGTGGAGGACGGTTGAACTTCATTAGTAGAAGGGTTGGGAGTGATGTACATTAAAAAAACTCAGGTGCAATAAAAACTTAAGTAAAAATAAAATGATGTCCCTGTATTTATGATCAGTGATCAGGGGTGAAAGATGCTGATTCAAAGATATTCACGGGTTAGGTCTCTCTCAATGCTACTGCTCCAACACCGATAAACGGTGGCAACTTTGATTGATACGTGACGAGTCGCGATCTCCAGCTAATTCTTGGTTCTTCCCCGCAACGCGGAGATTTTCCACTCCGAACCGATCCGAGGCAATTGAGTTTTGGAATTCTGTGCCTACAGTTCATATGAAGCAAATTAGACTATAGTTTTTGCCGGTTTTATTATATTTTAATATATAAGATTTAAAAAGTGTTAGATTTTACAAAAAAAATTGTGGTCAAACGCTTGGTTGAAAATTTCCACACTTACAATTTGCCAGAAAGTGTAGTGTCAATGATTGGATCAAGTGCAGTGTATTCACAATCAGCTGTTCCCACCTCAACATCACAGCCGTCAACAACACAACCAGACTCCGCAGAAGAGGGTGACGACGAGGAAATTATTTTTTTCTCCGCATATGTATGTTTTTCTTATTTTTATTTAGAGATATTTATTATTAATTTTTAGCGACATTTCTGGGGATTTTTTAACAAACTTTGGAGAGATTTAGCTACTTTTTGTTGAAAAATTAGCGAGATTGTAGGGCGATATGTTGGCAACAGTGGGAGTCACGCCGGGAATAACAGCGTCGCGACTATAGTGGTACAAAATTAGTCAAAAATCGCTTATTTTGTTTCCGTAAATTTTTGACTTTTGCCCAGTGTAATAAAAAAATAGTAATATACGTTACAAGAGCGGTATGTTGACGTTTTCATGTTCGAGGAAAAGATTGAAAAAGCGAAACGTAGTTGAGCTTTTTTAATTTCCGAGAACATGAAAACAAACATACCGCTCGTGTATCGTACATTATTTTGTGCGAAGATCGTTTATTACATACCTGAAAGACGAATTTCTAATTAGTTGCAATGAAATCTCCATGTTGGTTTCTGTTTAATGACGCCAACTTCGGAACACCAAAATATATTTCTTCAACATTGTTGCTGTAAAATGTTTTCTGTGTTTACTATGCTGTACTCCAGCAGGCCGTGATATACGTCTGTCTTTTTTTTCCCCCAGTCTATAAATGCGAACTTAAAACAAACGGTAAGGTTATGTAATGATTTATTTTTCATTTTAATATTTTAACAATATTATTTATATAACATATTGCAGTAATAACATCGGCATCTGGAATCTCGTTGATTTTTTCACGGCTTCCTTAATGTTACTTGTATCAGGAATGCAATAAGTTTCGTGGAGTAGTAGACTTTACTTAATTTTTGCAAATATTTAAAAAGAATAATTAACATTGCAATTTAGGTGAAATTGCAGTGGTAAGTTTCCAATTTATAATTATTACTATGTTAAACGTCTCTAAAAATAATATGTTAAAAGCCTAAAGCAGTAAAATGAATGTCGCGCTTAAGCGGTAAGAAGAGGGAAATTGTTATGTGTGTTACGTTGGGAATACTGAATGTGGTATTTCACACTTACCGCGTATTGGTTCTGTGCGGAAAACAAGCAAATACGCACGATCTCGCACAAAAGAACATTATGACATATCCTAATTGTTGTAAAACTCGTGAGACACTTATGTTTTATTATTTTATTGCCACCACATTTGTTTCTGCGGATTTGACTCTTCTCCTTTATCACGTTCTTTCGCTAATCTACTTCGATCATCTCCGAATCTACTCAAGTTCTCATGGTGGCAGGCAGGATCCCAGGTCGCTCTGTCCACGCTAGAGTAACACGGGCGACCTTGAGCTGCTGCAGCTCCTGGCGTGTGAGGAGGCTTCGTCCAGATCTGGAGGCGTCGTAATTCACGTCTGTTAGCATGGACTGCGTTTACACACCGTGCGGGTTGTTACAGCTCAGCGGTTCATTCAGCGATCCCGACACGCAAAAGCTTTGCCAGACGCTGAAGCCTTCTACACTGCCAGAAATAACAGGACTGCTCCCACTTCTCTTCCTAACATCACAGTACATGCTGTAGTTTTAATCGTGACTTTTAAGATTTTTGGTACGTGATTATTATTATTATTATTATTATTATTATTAGTATTATTATTATTATTATTATTATTATTATTATTATTATTATTACTACTAGCCGTACCCTTGCGCTCCGCTGCACCCGTTAGAAATAAATATAAAGTAATTACATAATTAAAATAGGACATTTGATCCAGGGAACATTCGTGTTTGAGAGAAGGATAAATCGTTTAATATAGTACTTAATTTAAATTGCATCCAAATAATTAAAATGTGATCATTTTGGTCCAGAGACCACTAATTGGTGCAATGACAATTCCTTTAACATGTTTCTAATTTTTATTACATGCAACCATAGTTTAATGAAGATTGACATCATTTAGATTTAATGTGTATATTTTATTTTACTTGTTATAGGTTTCCATTGAATTATGATATCGTAATAACTTAATTTTAACCCTTGTTTTCTACGTATTCAGTAAATGGCGTTTGGCCCACTATGGTTCTCAATCCTTCAAATAACTTAAATTATATTATATAATATTACATTACATATATTATATTATATTATATTATATTATATTATATTATATTATATTATATTATATTATATTATATTATATTATATGATTTTACATTATATTATATATTATATTATTTTACATTATATTATATTATATTATATTATATTATATTATATTATATTATATTATATTATATTATATTACATTACATTATATTATATCAGAAGTTACTGTAATAACATTATAGCATTATGTCCATCTAGAGAAACTACACTTTCCAATGATGAAATAATAATTAATTATACAAATCGGTTAATTTAACTTCCGATATTACTTCATACAAACACAGAAACATTCTCTGTAGGCTATGTTTCATAGCTTTCGATTGTTGCTGTCCAAGGCCCCTTATAGACGAAGTCATTTGTTTTTATTTCATTATACGGCCTTATATGGCAGTTATTTTAATTTTAAAACTCATTTATCTCATTAAATATCAGTCCCATCAAAATTTTTCAAGGAATAAAACTTATCGCATAATTATTTTTAAAGAAACATTTGTTATGTAACATTTTTCACAAAAATCAATAATAAGCGAGATATTTCGATTTATTTAATTCAGGCCTCCTTATAACCCCCCTTTTAAATAATGTATTTTGAATGCCATATAGCCTAAAATCTAAGTTACAACGAACATAATTTATATTCCAATTTTCATCGAAATCCGTTCATCCATTATCGCGTGAAAAGGTAACAAACATACAGACAGACAGACAGACAGATAGACAGACATACAAACAAAAATTTCAAAAAAGCGATTTTCGGTTTCAGGGTGATTAATTATATATGTTAGGACGAATTATTTTTGGAAAATCGAAAATTACCAGAAAAATTTCGGCTACAGATTTATTATTAGTTTAGATTATTACTACTATTATTATTATTATTATTATTATTATTATTATTATTATTATTATTATTATTACACATCGGATTTATAAAATAAAAAACCATCTGCCCTTCAATAAGAGTGACCACACAAGGATCCAGAAAACAAAAACGTATATAAAAGTTTACAATGGCTATTACACTTTTACTACGTCATACTACTTTTGACCAATAAAACGCTACGAAAGGACGTCTTTCAACCAATCATGGCTGCTTATCGCACAATTTTATCGCGTTCCTAGTATTTGTTTAATTTTATCGCTTCCCTAGCATTTGTTTGTTTTTATCACTACCCTAGCATTTGTTTCTTTGTTTGCCAACATTTCAAACTGCACTGGTCTGGACGTGAAAAAACAGAAAATTACAAACCACTCCAGTCGATGCACAGCACTTTCAAATATGACTCTCATCGGCATTCAAGAACAAGAATTAATAAAGATCACTGGTCGTAGCTATGCATCTTCCCTGAAACCCTATTTACAAATAAATGAAGAGCGCCATTCGGAAATCCCGAATAAGTTGAGGAATAAACCACGAATTCCACTTCTTTTACGCACACGTCCAATATAACATCAACTGAACCATCAACCACTAAAACATTCAAATTTAAAAATTGTACTTTTAATAATCGTTCCTTTTAAAATTATTCATGTTTATGTTTTATTTCATCGTCCTTAATTAAAGCTTTTCTAACATTTGTTTATATTATTTAGTTTATGTTAAAACTTCTTTTTTATGATATTATGAATAGTCACGTATCAGAGATTGTTTAATATTAAGATTTATTATTGTCCACACCTGTGGAGTAACGGTCAGCGCGTCTGGCCGCGAAACCAGGTGGCCAGTGTTCGATTCCCGGTCGGGTCAAGTTACCTGGTTGAGGTTTTTCCGGGGTTTTCCTTCAACCGAATACGAGAAAATGCTGGGTAACTTTCGGTGCTGGACCCCGGACTCATTTCACCGGCATTATCACCTTCATTTCATTCAGACGCTAAATAACCTGAGATGTCGATACAGCGTCGTAAAATAACCCAATAAAAAAATATTAAGATTTATTGAAGATTTTCTGTCAAGCGTTGATTACTGGGATCCGGATAATTGAAGTGGAATGCAAATATTTTAATAAAAATGAAATTGAATCAACAAAGCCTTCTTGACCAGTAACCGTCCACAGAGTTCAATGAAGATTCCATAGTTGGCAGAACTGATAAAAAGAAACCAGCTAATCATAACACATTACTGCCATCTAGCGTAATATTTGTAATGTTGAGATGGTAAAACAATACATTTAAAGACAGTTCAGTATTTTCGTAAGTCAATTAATATTTTATTGTGTTGGAGTACTTCGTTACTTCTAATCTTTATATATTTTGTTCTAATCGTGTAATAGTCAATTAAATCCCACTCGAGTTTTGATTTTCTCTAGATAAAGCAAAACCTGTAGTGAGATTACTGTTGAAAATATCTATATATATATAATTTGAACTGGTAATGGAAATTATACGAAAACGGCTGAACGGATTTTAATAAATGGCCCCTCATTTTGAAGCTTGGAACCCGAAGTTTTTCGGAAAAGTAGTAGTTTTCAGTGAAATGTCAATTTTCCTACATAATTTTCCTATTTTCCAAAATCCATCTGTTGTCAGTTTTGAAAACTAATTTTGTTGACTCACGGCCGACTTGATTGAATTTCGGAACAAAACACACACTACAATAAACAATATGCTATTACACGAAGGCCATGACCTGCAGGATTGCCGACATATTTAGAGCTCAATTCAATTTGTTATTAAAAACTTATTCTAAAGTGTATAATTTTCTGAGTACAGCTGTGTATTGGATATTCAAATCTACGAAACTTGAGGTGGTTTGATGACATTATTACCATTAGAAATTAAATATTATCAGTTAATATCATAATGCGTCTGTTCTTCTTTAATTGTACATAATATTGATGCTATATTGATGACATGAAAGTGAAACGTTTTGAGGTTATGTAAGTAAATGTAGAGAATATCTTAATTTAGATCTTCATTTCTATAATTTACTGAGTGACTGCTATATATAACTACAAAACTTAAGTAAGATAATAATATTGTTATTAAAAATCAAATATTTTTATACTTATTAAACCAGTGGGGTTGGGTCTTTTTCATATAATTTATGGCGGTGTAGTGTAGATATTGATATGTGTCATTGTCTTCAGTATTGGCTCGAGAGAGCGCAAAGAAAGATAAAAAGGTATTACTTACTAATAAAATAAGAGGCCTAGAAAATTTTGTAGTCTCCAGATCATTTCAGCAAGATCTCTTAGTAGGATAAAATGATTTTACGCTCTACATTTCAAGTTCTACATGCAGCAGCTATACGAAAATGCTATTGTTCGAAAGCTTAGCAAACCTGACATTTTTTTAACTTTTGCCTACAATCCACAATGACCTGAAATAGCTACTGCTATCGTCCTGACATTGATACTTGCGTTTTCGCGTTGAAACTCAAAAACGGAAGTTGGATAGGTTCAAGAAAAAGTATTTGGGCTAAAAAAATCCATTCAGAGGGAGTATGTTTCATTATTATGGAAGCAAATAACTATAAAAAAAGACAAGCATTCTTCATTGAAAATAAATCTGAACAATTTTTATTTGAACGTCTAACGAACTTAGTTTGCAGCAGCATTTGCTGCACAAGCCACTAGTCTAATATACAAAAGTGAATGTGGGTATGTATGTATGTTCTCTATACAAATCTACACGCTTTGACCGATATGTGCCAAAGTTTGCACATTTAACCTTCATAACCAGGAGAAAAACATAGGCTACATTAAAATTGTACAAATGGACGTTAAATTTTTTAAACAATAAAAACGTTAAAATAAGTACGATCAAACATTCATGTTTAGTACTAAATTGCAATCTTCTATAGTCAATTGTTTTTTATTATTGTTTGCTGTATTCAACATCGACTTTCACGAGGCCTTGGAAATTATAACACGAAATTAAATAACATTATTGATACAGCATGAAGGCTAAAATCTAGGCAATTCATGCAATAAATAGCTTTACGCAGTCCAGGACCATATTATGAATTTCTCGATGTAGTTGTAGATAGTGAACAAGCTGTGTTTTATTCAACTGAATTCTTGAATTCTTTGAGACTACAACGATTGATTTACCATATAATTGTTTTAATACTTGATATTGAATCACCAATAGTACTATTGCGAAATATTGACCCATCAAAATCATGCAATGGAACAAGAATTGGTGTGAAAACAACTCATTCAAAACGTAGCAATAGAAGTGACAATATTAACTGGGAAAACGAAACGAGAAGATGTTTTTATCTCACGTATTCCTATGATACCCACTAACATCCCTTTCGATTTTAAGTAATTGCAATTTCAGTACGACTAGCATTTGTAATGGTACTTTATTTATAGTTTGGTTTCTTTATTATTTTATTTGTATTTCTGGTGATGTGGAAGGGAAGGCCTGATGGCCTTAATTACGTCAGAATAAATCAATAATCACATATATATGTATACAGTATATATACATACAAATTAAAACACGTTTGTAAGTGAGGCAAGTGATGAAATGTTTCCTTTCGTTGCCTGATCTGTAATTGTTTTAAGTTGAGTTAATCCTTTGAGGCATTTGGTTAAGAAGTTCATTAATTGATGTAAGTGACGCTATGTAAAGATTCATCTTTATGGACGAGGAAAGCTTATTGAAGACAATTCGTTTTGATTATCTATAGTTGAGTTTCTGAGATTTCCGAAAAGTCTAACAACCAGTTTAATTAAATAAAAGAAGCAAAAAGGACAACCCGGGCAACGCCGGGTGCTTTCAGCTAGTGTACAGTAAATTTCAAAAGAAAATTAACGAGAATCATATTACTTAAAATAGAGATGAGACTGCAAAATTTGAAATGAATCCTTTAGAATTTCCCTAAGGATTTCTTCAACATTGTAAAATGTGAATCCCCATGATTTCAAAAGGTTATAGGTGTATTTGGAGATGGCGGGCCGTGTACTGACCAACGATTAGCCATGATGTTACACTGCCTGCTAAAATAAGGAATGAAAGGTTCATAGATGATCCTCTTTTCACCATCACTAAGTTCTGGTTGTTGTACATCTCTTTCAAACCTGATAGTCGTGTCTAGTATTGTTCCTGTGTTTTTTTTCTATCATTGTCAACAATATCTGCTCGTCTTGTTGAATCATCTTCCCAGATACAATGCACTTCTTCATGGACATCTAATCCTTGTTGTCTTAGAATATCAGCAAGCATTGTCCTTACCCTGTGATGGAAGTTGTTCCGCAGTAGCTTAGTCTTTCAGCAGAAACCCAACACATGTCCTAGTGTTTCTATCCGTGAAATACTTTTGTGACATACAGGATGGAAGTGAAATAATCCAGCAGATTTTCAGAGCGAATAGCTCTTGTATGTAACAACACCTGTGTCCACCTGTGACCGTGAAACGAGCGGGTCCGGCTTCAAATCCTACTTGGGACAATTTACCTGGTTGTGGGTTTTCCGGGATTTTCTCTCAACCCATTTAAGAAGAAATATTGGGTAGCTTTCAGCTCTGGACCGTGGATTTACTTCGCTGGCATTATCACCTTCATCTCATTCGGACTCTAGATAACCACAGCAGTTAAGAAACATATTGATGAAAAAAAAAAAAAAACAAACAAACGATTAGGGAAAACACGGAAATTTTACTTGAAGCAAGTAAAGCGATCGGTTTGGAAGTAAATCCCGAAAAGACAAAGTATATGATTATGAATAATTTCAAGGGAAAAATTGTTCCGGGGCCGGGTATCGATCCCGGGACCTCTGGTTGAACGTACCAGCGCTCTACCACTGAGCTACCCGGGAACTCCACCCGACACCGTCTCAACTTTTCCCTTTATATCCACACAACTCGCGTGGGCTGACGAAACGCCAGAGACCCACATCGAGTGCACACAATCTCTGTGTGACTTGAAATTGTGGTTTTCTGTTAACGAACACAGTAACGTATATATTATGCAAATCTAGTCTTTCAGGTGATATAAAGGGAAAAGTTGAGACGGTGTCGGGTGGAGTTCCCGGGTAGCTCAGTGGTAGAGCGCTGGTACGTTCAACCAGAGGTCCCGGGATCGATACCCGGCCCCGGAACAATTTTTCCCTTGAAATTATTCAAATATGCTTTACAGGGAGCTTCACCTGAAAGACTAGATTTGCATAATATATGATTATGTCTCGTGACCAGAATATTGTACGAAATGGAAATATAAAAATTGGAGATTTATCCTTCGAAGAGGTGGAAAAATTCAAATATCTTGGAGCAACAGTAATAAATATAAATGACACCCGGGAGGAAATTAAACACAATAAATATGGGAAATGCGTGTTATTATTCGGTTGAGAAGCTCTTATCATCCAGTCTGCTGTCCAAAAATCTGAAAGTTAGAATTTATAAAACAGTTATATTACCGGTTGTTCTGTATGGTTGTGAAACTTGGACTCTCACTCTGAGAGAGGAACATAGGTTAAGGGTGTTTGCGAATAAGGTGCTTAGGAAAATATTTGGGGCTAAGCGGGATGAAGTTACAGGAGAATGGAGAAAGTTACACAACACAGAACTGCACGCATTGTATTCTTCACCTGACATAATTAGGAACATTAAATCCAGATGTTTGAGATGGGCAGGGCATGTAGCACGTATAGAAGAATCCAGAAATGCATATAGAGTGTTAGTTGGGAGACCGGAGGGAAAAAGACCTTTAGGGAGGCCGAGACGCAGATGGGAGGATAATATTAAAATGGATTTGAGGGAGGTGGGGTGTGATGATAGAGACTGGATTAATCTTGCACAGGATAGGGACCGCTGGCGGGCTTATGTGAGGGCGGCAATGAACCTTCGGGTTCCTTAAAAGCCATTTGTAAGTAAGTAAGTAAGTATTGATGAAAAGTCACAAAAAAGGATGTCTATTTACAGGATAACTTTTTTAATATTGAAAGCTCGCTTCATATCCTCCAGTCACCTGTATAACAGATACTCGTATATTGGGTAACTCTGTATTTGGAATGTGTGTTGTTGCTGTTCCCACTGTTGTGAAGTGATGTTCGCTCGCGTTTCGCTAGTCAAGTGTTCCAGTGGATTTGGGAACAAAGAGGACTGTCAATGTATGTCACGCAAACGTTTAATTTCACATGTGCGTGCGTGCGATACCGTGTCAGTCAGTTCGATTTACTCAGATGCGTCTGTTTCCGTACCACTGTCATTGTTCTGTTCAGGATGGGCGTGGGACTGATAGCTTCGGCGTTTTATATTCGCCAATAGACAGGTTTTACTGTTGCACAAAACTCGAACGGGTTGCCTGCAGGGTCGAATACTGGTATCTTCTTCTGTAGAGTTGGAATTCCAACTGTGAAGTTCACAGCGTGTCCAGATAGTTCCTAAATTAAATTAGAGATACGTTCAAAGTTAAAACAGAGAGACTGTGTACTAAACGAAAAAGGATTATGTATGTGTTACAGGTAGAGGTCATCAATCGGATAAACATAGGTTTATTGGGTAAGATGCACTTTATCCAGCCACTCTAATTAAAAAGAATTACACATGACGTTTTCTTAACAGTGGGCCTTTGCTGCTTAAAGTGCGACCCCTGTCTCTAGTCTTCTTCCTTTAAGGATTCAGATCATGTGTAGCATGAAGCGAGATGCTTATATACCTCCAAATTCTCTCCGGCTACGATGGCAGACGCCATTAGTTTGCTTCGAATCATGAAAATGTTGATAAATATTCTTATTTATTTAATTAGCCTATTTATGTACTTATTTATTTAGTTCTTTAGTTATTTATTTACTTACTTACTTATTTAGTTACTTATAACTTATTTATTTATTTATTTACTTATTTAGTTACTTAGAACTTTATTTATTTATTTACTTATGTATTTGTTTCCTTACTTATTTAGTTACTTATAACTTATTTATTTATTTATTTATTTACTTATAACTTATTTATTTATTTATTTACTTACTTATTTAGTTACTTATAACTTATTTATTTATTTACTTACTTATTTAGTTACTTATAACTTATTTATTTATTTACTTACTTATTTAGTTACTTATAACTTATTTATTTATTTATTTACTTACTTATTTAGTTACTTATAACTTATTTATTTATTTATTTATTTACTTATTTAGTTACTTATAACTTATTTATTTATTTATTTACTTACTTATTTAGTTACTTATAACTTATTTATTTATTTATTTACTTACTTATTTAGTTACTTATAACATATTTATTTATTTATTTACTTACTTATTTAGTTACTTATAACTTATTTATTTATTTATTTATTTACTTACTTATTTAGTTACTTGTAACTTATTTATTTATTTATTTATTTATTTACTTACTTACTTATTTAGTTACTTATAACATTTATTTATTTATTTATTTACTTACTTATTTAGTTACTTATAACTTATTTATTTACTTACTTATTTAGTTACTTATAACTTATTTATTTATTTATTTACTTACTTATTTAGTTACTTATAACTTATTTATTTATTTATTTACTTATTTAGTTACTTATAACTTATTTATTTATTTATTTACTTACTTATTTAGTTACTTATAACTTATTTATTTATTTATTTACTTACTTATTTAGTTACTTATAACTTATTTATTTATTTATTTATTTACTTACTTATTTAGTTACTTGTAACTTATTTATTTATTTATTTATTTATTTACTTACTTACTTATTTAGTTACTTATAACATTTACTTATTTATTTATTTACTTACTTACTTATTTAGTTACTTATAACTTATTTATTTATTTACTTACTTATTTAGTTATAACTTATTTATTTATTTAATCAATTATTTATTTACTTAGTATTTATTTATTTACTTACGTATTTATTTAGTTAATTACTTAGCAATATCAAAATTCATATTTAAATTTAAAAACCACATTCTAGTTCGCGGAATTGCTTGTTGAACACCTGTCAGGTTGCGCAACTTCGGCTTAACCCATGACATACAGTAAACATTGTAAATATGCTGTTGTAAAATTGACAATTAATATGTAATGTATTTATTATTATTATTATTATTATTATTATTATTATTATTATTATTATTATCAGTATCATCATTACTATCTCTATTTTTCTTTCTTTTTTTTTCTTGTATTAGCTCGATGAGAGCTCTATAGTGTTCTTTTGACCCTGTTGACCCTCTATAGGGCTTTAACTTAATTTGTATTATTTTCATCAGTGTTTGTATTTCTTTTTTGTATTTATATGTGCTATCTGGTGGGATGGAAGAGAAGGCCTTATGGCATTAATCCTGTCAGATTAAATAAATAAATATTTTATTTATTTAATTAATTACTTATTTACTTATTTATTTACTTTATTATTTACGTACATATTTATGTATTTATTTTATTTATTTATTCATTCATTCATTCATTCTTTCTTTCATTCATTCATTCATTCATTCATTCCCTCATTCACACACTCACTCACTCACTCACTCATTTATTTATTTATTTATTTATGTAACATTGTAAAATTCCTTTGCAGAACGAAAAGTTGCATTTGTTCTGATAAAATTTCTACATATTTAAAGAATAACACTAAAGTTCTTTCAATCACCTATTATCATAATACACTGCTGTCTTAAATTGACTGAGCATATTGGGAATTAAAGCAATGGCTTTTCCAAAACTAACTGTGAAATGTTTCATATAAAACAATTTTTAACCCGAAAAGAAAGGAAAAACGAGCAAAATTGTATTAAAATTTTTTCTCTGAAATATCTCAAAGGATGTTGTTGTTTAGTCAGCTGTCCCAAGACAAGTATTGACCCCACAAGTGACACCATCAAGGCATCACTCATGAGGCAAACTAGGCCTGGAGATTATGGGATAGGGTGGCAAGTTCCTTTCCCCCTCCATTGCATACATCGCCGACTAACTACATATTCCTCTAATAAGACATCAGGTGCATACAAACAATAATTCTTACTCTGGCACATATCGTCAAGCGAGATGAAGTGCCTGATAATAGACCTACATATCAGCCAGATCTCCAAAAATAACTCCCTGAAATTAATGATATTAGGCCCCTACGTACGGTTCACCCTGTATATATGTGTAGAAACTTTTATTTAATATTTTTTTAAACAATTAGATGATTCGGTTGGAATTTATAACTTTCATTTAGGTTTTCATTATTTTGAATTTAATAATCACTTGAAATGGAAAACACACATAGAATATTACTCTTACATTTTGCTCTGTCTCTCATGCATTAAGATCCTTATCTTCCATTGGTGATGTACCCTTAAAACGTCATACTTGCATACATTAATTCTGTAATGAAATATGGTTTAATATTCTGGGGCAACTCATCTGAAGCAAAATGAATTTCTGTTTCACACAGGAAAAGTTATAAGCATAATGATAGGTGTTCATTCATTCATTCATTCATTCATTCATTCATTCATTCATTCATTCATTCATTCATTCATTCATTCATTCATTTTATTCCATAGATCTTATATGAGCAATGAAGCTTTAAGATGTGGAACAAATAAAAATTTTACAATATTACAATTACAATTTTTACAAATTTTTACAGTTTTATAATTTAGTAACTTTCTACAACTTTTACAATTTTGTGCAATTTTTTACAATATTTTGGCGAGATGTAGTGAGATGAGGTGAGGTCCGAGGATTCGCCAAAATATTACCCGGCATTTGCCTTTTGGTTGGGGAAAACCTCGGAAAACCTAACCAGGTAATCAAATCAAAGGGGTTGATGCCGAGGACTCGCTATAGACCATCCGGCTTCAGTCCCACGGCTGTGGGAAACCTCGGAAGAAACCAAAGACCAAAGGGGGATCCAACCCAAGCCCGAACGCAGCTCCGGATCAGCAGCCCAGCGAGTCTGCGGACTGAGCTACATCGATGGCTCTACTGAAAGAATACAATACATAGCCAATCAGATTATTAAATTTACAAACGCAAACGATCATTCATCAGTTGAGCTATACGTATAATACAAAACAAGTAAGTTAATTAAATTTAAGGCATAAACAATTCAATCAGTTGTGATATACAGAAATTGATAATACATATCATGCAAACTACTTCAAATTAAAAACACAATTTATCAATAGAGCTATACAGATTGCTATTCAGTTTAAAGCATATACAATTCATCGGCCAAAACTATTCAAATATATACAGTACAAAGTAAGCGTAAAGAGACACCATAGAAAATATTTTCCAGACTTAAAAATATTGGGATTTATAAAAACTGAGAAGAGTATTGGTAACAATCGTCTTTTAATTTTTGCAGAAAAGTTATAAATTCCAACCGATTGACAAAATTGTTTAAAAATACGAGTATATTAAATCAATGTCTCTACATACATATCTATCAAAAACAATTCATATACTTCTCAATCTCACAGCGACTGATTAAGTTACCTTTATATTATTTACATAGCTTTTATGACATTGTCCTGCACACGGTATAGAGAGATATAATTCGTCATTAGAACTAGTTTCATTTCTGTCACATATGAAATCCTGCTTGATTATTTTCAATTTTGGTTAGTATTCATTCGATTCTTGGTCAAGATTTGATAAAACGCGCCAATAATGTAACAGAGTAAGCATATAGCTAATTTCATATGCATTCATAAACGTTGTTTGTGAACCTCAAAGGACATCATCAACACTTGTTATTCAGAATTCTTAAATGGCAATATTTTAATGCAAATGAAACCTGGAATATTAACATAGATTCGTGGTGCAATCTCTTTACCGTGAGAGCGATATTTATGTACCTCTCCTGAGAAGTGAACCAAGTATGCATAAAATGTAATTCTTTTTTAATTTACGTCCTACACTTAGTGGAATAAGATATTACAGCGCTATGAATTAAGAGGTTTGGACATTGGCCAAAGGTCGCCTGCAAGCTCATTAAAACAGCCCCGGCATCCAAAACAAAGCCAGTCCATGACACTTCAGGGTTTTTTCATTCATACAACGTTAGTTGTTTAACTGTGAGTCCAGGAAATCAGGGTTCGATTCTTCGTATTCAAGTGGATGGAGATTTAGTTTCCTCTTATGGAGAGTAGGCGTATAATATATGTTTTCAAAAGACTTGGAGTTGTGTCACGTGACTATGAATGGCCGCTATAATTCATGTTTCCTAAAAGTGTAAGCGAAGCTGCGTGAGGAATCTACTTAAATTATTATTACTTACTTACTGGCTTTTAAGGAACCCGGAGGTTCATTGCCGCCCTCACATAAGCCCGCCATTGGTCCCTATCCTGAGCAAGATTAATCCAGTCTCTACCATCATAACCCACCTCCCTCAAATCCATTTTAATATTATCGTCCCACCTACGTCTCGGCCTCCCTAAAGGTCTTTTTCCCGCCGGCCTCCCAACTAACACTCTATAAGCATTTCTGGATTCGCTCATACGTGCTACATGCCCTGCCCATCTCAAGCGTCTGGATTTAATGTTCCTAATTATGTCAGGTGAAGAATACAATGCGTGCAGCTCTGCGTTGTGTAACTTTCTCCATTCTCCTGTAACTTCATCCCTCTTAGCCCCAAATATTTTCCTAAGAACCTTATTCTCAAACACCCTTAATCTCTGTTCCTCTCTCAGAGTGAGAGTCCAAGCTTCACAACCATATAGAACAACCGGTAATGTAACTGTTTTATAAATTCCAACTTTAAGATTTTTTGACAGTAGACTAGATGACAAAAGCTTCTCAACTGAATAATAACAGGTATTTCCCATATTTATTCTGCGTTTAATTTCCTCCTGAGTGTCATTTATATTTGTTACTGTTGCTCCAAGATATTTGAATTTTTCCACCTCTTCGAAGGATAAATCTCCAACTTTTATATTTCCATTTCGTACAGTATTCTGGTTACGAGACATAATCATATACTTAGTCTTTTCGGGATTTACTTCCAATCCTATCGCTTTATTTGCTTCAAGTAGAATTTTCGTGTTTTCCCTAATCGTTTGTGGATTTTCTCCTAACATATTCACGTCATCCGCATAGACAAGAAGCTGATGTAACCCGTTCAATTCCAAACCCTCTCTGTTATCCTGAACTTTCCTAATGGCATATTCTAGTGCATCTCCCTGCTTTAGCCAGAGATTATTATTATTATCATTATTATTATTATTAATATTACTATTATTACTATTATGATTATTATTATTATTATTATTATTATTATTATTAATTAAAATGTGTCTCAGTGAAACATACAGCAGAGTCCGTATAGGTCAGTTTCTGTCAGATGCGTTTCCAATTCACTGTGGACTAAAGCAAGGAGATGCACTATCACCTTTACTTTTTAACTTTGCTCTAGAGTATGCCATTAGGAAAGTTCAGGATAACAGGCAGGGTTTGAATTGAACGGGTTACATCAGCTTCTTGTCTATGCGGATGACGTGAATATGTTAGGAGAAAATCCACAAACGATATGGGGAAACATGGAAATTTTACTTGAAGCAAGTAAAGAGATAGGTTTGGAAGTAAATCCCGAAAAGACAAAGTATATTGGGGTTCATCAATGTGGTTTTAGATGTAATAGATCCACTATTGATCAGATATTTTGTATTCGACAAATAATGGAGAAAAAATAGGAGTATAAGGGTACAGTGCATCAGTTATTTATAGATTTCAAAAAGGCATATGACTCGGTTAAGAGAGAAGTTTTATATGATATTCTTACTGAATTTGGTATTCCCAAGAAACTAGTTCGATTAATTAAAATGTGTACAGTTTAGTCCGTATAGGTCAGTTTCTCTCAGATGCGTTTACAATTCACTGCGGGCTAAAGCAAGGAGATGCACTATCACCTTTACTTTTCAGTTTCGCTCTAGAATATGCCATTAGGAAAGTCCAGGATAACAGAGAGGGTTTGGAATTGAACGGGTTACATCAGCAGCTTGTATATGCGGATGACGTGAATATGTTAGGAGAAAATCTACAAACGATATGGGAAAACATGGAAATTTTACTTAAAGCAAGTGAAGAAATAGGTTGGAAGTAAATCCCGAAAAGACAAAGTATGTGATTATGTCTCGTGACTTGAACGCATACGAAATAGAAATGTAAAAATTGGAGATTTATCCTCTGAAAAGGTGGAAAAGTTCAATATCTTGGAGCAACAGTAACAAATATAAATGATACTCGGGAGGAAATTAAACGCAGAATAAATATGGGAAATGCATGTTATTATTCGGTTGAGAAGCTTTTGTCGTCGAGTCTGCTGTCAAAAAATCTGAAAGTTAGAATTTATAAAACAGTTATATTACCGGTTGTTCTTTATGATTGTGAAACTTGGACTCTCACTTTGAGAGAGGAACAGAGGCTAAGGTTGTTTGAGAGTAATGTGCCTAGGAAAATATTTGGGGCTAAGAGGGATGAAGTTACAGGAGAATGGAGAAAGTTACACAACACAGAACTTCACGCATTGTATTCTTCACCTGATATATTTAGGAATATTAAATCCAGACTTTTGAGATGGGCAGGGCATGTAACACGTATGGGCGAATCCAGAAATGCATGTAGAGTGTTAGTTGGGAGGCCGGTGGTAAAAAGACCTTTGGGGAGGCAGAGACGTATATGATATGCTGGTATTTCATAACTCCCTTACTATTATATATCCCCCCTTTCCTCTATTGTTATTGTTACATATTTTTGTGGAACGACGCCTAAAAGGAAGTTATTGTGGCACAATAGAATACCAAATTCTTTAGAAAAAACATTAAAAATTAAACAGGAAATAGAGGATGCTTTAGTCATCATTCTGAGATACAGAACGTGGGATCTGAGAGGCCAAAATGAAGAGTGTAACAAATTTATGGAATTAAATATAGAGTGTCCAATTAAGAACACAATTGTGGGTTACTACGAAATTGTCTGTATAATTAACAACTACTCCAAACGGTAGAGTCTGGTAAATTGTATAACGTAAATATAAAACAAAATTTTTTATACACTAAAATATTATAATCATGGAATTGTTCCAAAGGTTATAGTACACCCTGTATAATGAAATTTAATACATTTATATTTTTGTATGTTTAACATTTAATTAAATTTTTTGATTTGATCCTATTTTTTAATTTTGTGTCAAATTACCGATCTGTACAGAACTAACTTGAATGAACACTTTCTTGTTCAGTAACCAATCGTATCTATTTACAGTTCGTCTGAGAAGTGCATTCATTTCCTGCTACACACAGCTGCAGAGATGTTTAGCGACCACATTTCTGTGCTGAAAGAATATTGGACGAAGCTTTTGCTTTTCTTGTGGCGGTGTCTTCAGATGTCATTAGCGTTAATGGGAAGTAGAAGGTCCCGATGACCTCGCTGACCACTTCCGGTTGTCACAATATTGCAAAACATTCTTTTAACACACAGCAAGGGTCGCTTGCACTTAAAACTGTCCAGCTTCATAGACAGGAACATTTGTTTCAGCTGAGGTTCCCATGCCATATCGATCGGCAGAGAAATAGAATGCTACTTTCGAAATAGCAACTCGTAGATTAAATAAAACTACGTGTTCTTTGTTATTTTAAAGATAAATCCTTATTTATAAGTTTCAAAAGAAATTCCATCCCTTTTTTAACAGCTATTTTGCTGGAAGTCAAAAGATTATGGCTTTTTCATTATGAGTTGGAGCTTAACATTTCAAAGTTTCATACTAGGCCTACATACAAGTTCATCTTCAAATTACCGGTAATATAGTAATATCTAAAAAGTCGCCAAATCTGTTGTATCCTTAATGCCTGGATACTGAAAACTAATCTTACTTACTTACTGGCTTTTAAGGAACCCGGAGGTTCATTGCCGCCCTCACATAAGCTCGCCATCGGTCCCTACCCTGAGCAAGATTAATCCAGTCTCTATCATCAAAATCCCGCCTCCCCCAAATACATTTTAATATTATGCTCTCATATACGTCTCGGCCTTCTCAAAGATCTCTTCCCAAACTAACAATCTGATAAAAAAAATAAATCCATTTAAAAATGGTCAAATATCAGTATTTTCTTCTAACACAAAATAAAAAAAAAATATTATTTATTCAGGAATGTAGTTGAGAGAGCATGATATTGTAAACATGAGTTTCAGCAATAAAATAAAAGAGAGAGAACATGAAAAAGTTAACAAGTTTATGAGTTATGAGGGAAACGCTTCATCACTGCACAGTAAACTGCCACCATTTTGAATTTTGAAAAAAATATATAAATAAATATTTTTTTTAAATCGTAAAAATATTTCTTTCCCATATAGTAGAAGGACAGTGTTTTACACATACCAATTTTCATTATTGTACAAGATACAGTAATGGAGGAAAAAGATGTTGAATATTTACTGCTGTAAGCTGTACGTAACCCCTTATGTTAGTAATTTAAGTAAAACATACTCGTAAATGCAAAATCTTTGCTAACTGTTATCATAAATTACAATTTACTGCTAAGAACTATTAGGCATAATGAAGAACAATTTCAAAATTGAAATTAACTCAAAACAAAAACAACTTTTTCTTAAGAACTTGAGTTTTCAGTGACTATTTCTGTCCTTTGGTTCGTGTCTGAACACTAAACAGTCACTGTGGCTATCGATGAAAAGTAATTCGAATCCGCTGCTTTCAGATTGTCCTGTATTCGAAATTCCTCATTTTTTACGCACACTGAAGATCGGTAGATTAACGTGATTCTTTTTTACTTCTGAAGGTAGCTTTATTCTATAATAAACTAAAATTCAAATCGGGCGCATGATTTTTCCACTAATTAAAAATATTATTCTCCTTATATTAACATTTTAGTGGATAATTTAGCAACGTTTACTCAACTACTGTGGTTATCTAACGTCTGACATAAAGGTGGTATTGTCGGACCAACGGATCTGTGCCCCTTCAGCGTGTCGTCATTCTTGGAAAAGTTAACGCCTGTACTCACTCCATTCCACCAGCTTTCCTCCCACCATGTCAAACAGCAGGCCACGAACCTTGCCGAATAGGGATGTTGCCAAACTTCCGTCAAACAATGTCATGTCTCTTGAATACTGCTTATTAATAATGTGAGGTTAATTATTACTTATTCATAATTTAATTTAAGTAGGTCTAATGAGGCTGATTGACTTCTACGATTAATTGGAGATAATTATGATTACAGTGGATATTTGCTGGTTAAATGGAATTTACGTGAAGGGAATCTATTTCGTTTCTAAAAAGAAATGTTTTTGTCATAAATACTTTTTCTTAACCTTTTTATCTTATTTTGTTAGGTTTGGAACGTGATCTTGAAGGCCTAATAAAATTATAAAATTGTAGAAGTGAATGAACACATAGTCATGTACCCTCTTTCTTTCTCATCCGGGCTAAGGACCGGCTATGGCGAAGTTAATACATACTACGATCTTATTTACATACTATAAAACATAACATACTGATAATGTGCAAGAGTTTTAATTTATTCTTATGAAAATAATTTACAGATTTACAAACGACCAAGACTTGTATTATGCATAAAATTACAGAGGGCATATCCCGGACGTATCTGAATCTGAGTCACTACTATTGCTGCTGCTGTCTTCACCCAAGTTGATAACAAATCTAGCTACTTCCTCTTCTATTAATCCGTAACGTTTCTTTCCCACCTTAGAAATTTATTGCTTTCCTCGCAACCTTCAATAATTTCTTCAAAGTCGGAACTTCTTTCTGCATGATATAAAATTCTTGTGTCTTTCTTCTTAAAATACATCGGTCCATATCATCTACAAGAATTAAAGATTCCCTTGGTTTGTTCCTCCATGGTGATTCTAGCTTTTCTTCTCCTGCACAGACTCCCTCTGGCCTGATTTTCTTTATTAGGCGCTCTGACCCGCCTTTATAAATTACATAAAATGTTATATTATATCAGTATTAGTTAAGTAAATAATTTTAATACTAATCAATTGAAATAAAATAAGCCTCATCTGTGATATCAGCTGCTCTTTTCGTTGCCTGATTTATAGGAAACAGATATTGACCTGTTTGTTTCTCTTCATCGAAAAATGCTATTACTTGCTTAATAATATTTTTTTTCACCACTCCGTGCTACAGTATTCATGTTGAGTTGACAACACTGGACTGCAAGTGCAAATAAACTGAAGAAGGCTCAAAATTGTGAGTAGTGGGGGACAGAAAGGGAGAGAGATAGAAAAGAGAGAGATAGGAATGCAGGGAGAGAAATGAATTACCGAGGCTGAGAAGGAATTGGGTTCAGTTCGCATATCTTACGGGGGCACAGATCCGATGGTCCTACTATACAACAGTCTCCCCTATACATTCAGATACATACCTCATAGCCACCACCTCATTTTAGTAAAAACCGACAGTAAACTGACTTCGTACGCCTGGGCAGCGCCTCTGCTCTTAAAGAAGTCCTTAAATAAAGAATCCGTCAACACATTTTCTGAAGACTTTCCTTTAAAAATGTCGCGATCCTCTCGATACACCCTGTATGATCCTCATCCTATGTCCCGCTCGGTTGGGGATATGAGAACAATGAGATGTGACGTGTGTGACGATTTCACTTGCAGCTGTAATTTTATTGTTTCATTGTGCCGAGACGGTCGATTCTGGAGATCACCAAAGCGGGCGTCATTGTGTACGAAAGAGTAACGAGGGCTCCCTTGACATGTGCGCCCTTAAGACCCGTAGCCTTGACACCACGCGTGCGCCTGACCTTCTCGGACACGTCTGAAGTCTGTCAGAACGCGTGAATAATACAACAACTTTGAAATACTGTGACAAGGGACATAATGCGTGGCCCAGGACGTCGTAAATAACTCCACTCCATCTGTTTTGTAAAAGTGTGACACTGGTTGAGATTTACGAGTTTTACCTTCTCATTGCACGACGCATAAATAGAAACTGTTGTGATGCTACAACAAGTACGTTTCCAAATTCTCACAGACGTAAATGCTTCCAGCATCTCCAAAAATATTTTTCTCGGGAGATGCTGTCTGTGTACAGAAATTCCTTCTAATTTCTTCTTATTTTTCCCTTTTATGTCTCAGTCTCACCTCTTTCGAAGTCGTCCTAAATTTATCTTTCCTTGTGGATGACAGTTTCTAACTTTGACGTCCTTGATAATGGTATTCTGTCTAGAGCATACATGGGCACAATTTTCGGTTACGTGAGGCACTCGATTTGAAATAGTTTGTTTACTAGGAGAGGAGACTGCAGAGTAGGATGGGAAATATAAACTGCTGTGACCTGAGTCACCTTATCGTAATCGCTAAGGCGGTCAGTGGCGAATTGTTAGGAAAGTGCTTGGTTAACGTGAGAGACTCGAAAACTTTTATTCAATTGGGCAAATTAATTCGGCAGCTTTAATCATAAACCTCTTTACTATTTCTCCATCATTGAATTGATTTAAATCACAGGCGAGAAATTGCGTAACTAGCCAATAATATTCCATCACGTTGTCTACGTTTATTTTCTTGAATATTCCGGCGTTTATCAAGATTACTTAATAGATTTGCACGTTCTCGACCTAAAATAATTTCAGAAAATCATATTTCGTTTTCTACGCACATTTGATATTTTTTTATATAAATTTCTTTTGGAAATAATACGTACAAACAACATTTAATTCCTGGTACCTTTTAATGCAGCGTGTTTAAGGTATAATGTCGTATTTAGTATACTATGCAAATGTTAAGACCATAAATTTTCTTCGGAATAGTACGAAAAATAACATTTAATTTGTCTTACCTTCTAATTCAGCATGTTCTTTATGACATAAGGAGTAATGTCGTTGTATATTAAATTTATTAATGCCTAATATGATTTTCGAGCATAACATACATAGTATGTTCTCCCCTTCTAAACAGCAAAAAAAAAAAAACTCTTCCTCCCATTTCTCATGAAATAATCGTTTTCTAACGCGTACACACTGCTTTGATAATGCCATTATGCCACCACTGATATTGCTTATGAAATTGATATAGAACCTGCCCACGCCTAGGAGCTGCGTGAGGGAGGAACGAGGACTGTGCAGATGATGTCACTCAGAGTGATAAGCTCTGTGAAGGTCAGTGAGGAACTAATTCTCAAGTGAAACACGATGCCCATCTATTAGACTCTAGATAGATTTTCCATTTGTTCATCTGTGCTTGCTATTTATCATGAATTTAAAGTACCTATATTCAGTTCTTAATCCACCACTGTTCAGTAACGGTTAGCATGTCTGACCGTGCAACGAGTAGGCCCAGGTTCATATCATGTTTGGGGCAAGTTGCCTCGTAGGAGTTTTTACGAGGTTTTGCCTCAACTAATTGAAGCAGAACTGCCGGGTACTTTAGACGTTGGACCTCGCATTATTTCACCTTCATTCATCCACATGCCATGATCATCATTACCACAGTCCGAGGTCAGTGTGCTGTATCCGTACAAGAGCGCGATCGTTCGGCAACAAATGTTATTCACAGAACAGGAGTGGTAAGCTGCGATGCAAGTCTTCGGATCTCTTCTCCGTAAAAGAGGGGGAAAAATCCAGTTCTTCTGTAATGTCTTTATCAAGAATTCTATTTTAGTGCATTCTTTCACAGATTTCAGAAATCTTATTTCCATTGTTTATATATGGCTTGTATATTTCTTGACAGAGCCCATAACTAATTTCAATATAAGACAGTAGATAGGTCCACTGTCATAACTCTGTAGAATTTTAATCCTCTTTCCGATTTCTTTAAAGTTTTTGTAATTGTTTTTCCTGAGAATTCTGTATTTCAAAAAGTATAATCATTCACCTTTACAATACAAAGTTTCGTAAAATAATTTACTTTCTGAATTTAAATTACCGTCACTCACCAGGCATAGGGCAATAGCTCAACAATTTTTCCTTCATAAAACATCCAATGAACTACTTGATAATTGTGAATTACTTGATCAAATACAGTTTAATGCGAAAATATCTAATTTAATAAATAGAATTTTTTTTTTCAAATCCACATACTTTATATCACAAAAAATACCGCCCTTTGAGAATATGTTATACAGGTGAATTACGTTAAATTTGGAATTTGGATTTTTAGTTATTCTTATACCAAATTTAAAAATGTTTTAATAAATATATCTGGGATAATTTGATCAAAGGTAAATAATTATTAGGTATACCTACAAATATTATTTATATGTGTATTATGCATAGTGCATAGTATTTCATTTCTGCAGAGATATCTATCTCATTTTTTATCATTTTTATCCCTGTATTTATTTTCTATTTCACGTTATTTATTATTATTTTCTTTCCTGCTTCTTTAGTGCTTCCTTTCTTCTTATTATTATTTTATTTCATTGTATTATTTTTCGTTTATTGTAAAGTAGTGACAAAAAAAGCCGGACCGACCCATGTAGATGATTTCAGAGCCTTGTTCACTCCAGAGCACGATAGACTGGTAACTAAGACTTTCGTGGTTCGAATCCTGCCTGGGAAGGAAACTTTTTTTGTTCCTCATTCAAATTTATTCCCAATACTTTTCGATTGCGGCGATATTTTACTATTTAATTAACTTATTATTCCCAGAACATGAATTTTACCAGCTTATTTTCTAATGGTTTTCGAAATGGGCTACTTCATCAGTCGAAACTACAACAGTTTCAATAGATTACTCGCTAGCTTGTGAATGCGGGCGTGACATGCGCAGTGGTTCATTTCGGGGACTTTGATTATTCCGTCGGTCTGGTTTTTTTGCCACTACTGTACATGGTCCGGCAAAAAGATCCGATGTTCTCAGGTTGGCAGTACTGTGGCTAAGACAGTCGCGCAGCGGTGGGGGGATAGGAAATGGTAACTCCATTATTAATGTCATTTCAGTAGCGATGGATCCGTGGACGGATAGCATTGGACTTTTGCCGTGGAGATGTTTTTTGCAAAACAATTTATTCAGTAGTTTTTACACAGCGTAGATTCCGACATCATTTCAATACGGGTCGACATGGGCGAGTTTCCAGCCGTAACACAATTTTATTGAGGATAAACAATTTCAGAACGACTTCTTCAGCATCAAAATGTAAGTCAACAGAAAGGTCAAGGACCGCCCTTACGCCAGGAATATGGTAGACAGGACAATACTGAACTTCAGAGTCAGGCTTCAGGAGTGCATTAGAAAAAAATGGACGTCATTTGGAGGGGTCCACACCTGAGGAGTAACGGTTAGCGCTTCTGGCCCCGGTCGGGGCAAGTTACCTGGTTACCTGGTTTCCGGGGTTTTCCCTCAACCCAATATGAGCAAATGCTGGGTAACTTTCGGTGCTGGATCCCGGACTCATTTCACCGGCATTATCACTTTCACCTCATTCAGGCGTTAAATAACCTAAGCTCTTGATAAAGCGTCTTAAAATAACCTACTTAAAAAAAAAACAAATTTGGAGGGTGTATTTTCGAAATCTAATTTTGCTCTTCTGCATCAGTAAATGGCAATAATGCCTCTTTTCGATAGAAAGATAAAAACCAACTTATATTAAAATACAACTGTGTTGTCTCATTTCAAAAAACGTCAGATCTTTCTGCCCGACCCTGCACTTTGTTTGTTCTATTGTATTGTGAATTTATTATGTGTAACTGCTCTAATTGAGGTCTACCTTTGCTGTGACACATTTTAAAATATAAATAAATATATACTGTCATCCTCTAAGGAGTTTAGTGCTGAGAGGAATGCGGTTCCGACTAGTCTAGCGCGGTACTGGAGTAGGAGGGAACAGTGACAGCGGCAGTCTGGAAGGAAGTACAATCATACTGAAAACATTCGCCCAATTTACGAGAGCAGTATGCCTATTAGTTTTCTAACGTATTTTTGGCGAGATAGAGATACAACCATTCGGACTTACGTGTTCAGAGAAGGAAAGTATTGTAGAAAATTGTATTTATTTATTTATTATTTATTTATTTATTATTCATTTATTTATTACTTATTTATTATTTATTTTGGTGAAGTTAAGGCCATCCCACCACGAGAAATACAAATACAATGGAATAAATAAAAAGAAAAATCATAATAAAACTACAATAATATAAATGAAAAGAAGAATCATGCTATAAAATTTAGTGATTAGTAGAATTGAATTAAATTTGTAAAGTAATCAATTTAAATATACTGTACTGCTGAACTCACTTGAGAAGTATAACTACTTGATTTTGTATTTTAAGATATCACCAACAAATGATTTTCGCATGACATTATAGGAATCTGTTTTTCATGATACCAATCACAAGTATTCTAAAATTCCAGTAGAATAAAACCAAAAATTTTCTACAGCATGTTTCCTTAAAAATGACTTGTAACGGTGAAATATTTAATGAGTAATTCATATAATATTAACATAGCTAACATCAGGGAGAAGACTGAAGACTGCATATTTTTGGACGATTAATACTTCCCACTCCGCTCAGCTCGGCTTGGCTGTAGCAACAAAAGAATCTACCTGCAACCCCCTGAACCGATGGCATGAATACCTCAGGTCCCAGCGCTAAACTCGTCGGAGGAATACAGTAGATAAATAATGAATAATAAATAAATAATGAATACTAAATAAATAAATAAATAAATAATGAATAGTAAATAAATAAATGATATTAGGCCTATATCTATGAACGTTCCGCCAGTATCTCAACCATAACCATAATAAATGGTTTTATTACTTAGTTTGATTACTTCCGAGTATTTCCCCAACCATAAGACGAATGTCAGGTAATCTGTAGGGCATTAGGAATCCTGGGCCTCATCTCGCTATCGCCAATTTCATTGACACCAAATAGCCTAATATTTGATACAGCGTCGTTAAGTAACCAACTAAAAAAGAGCTGTTGCAGCGCGCGTTGTCGCAATACGTTATTGGCACCTACGTCGAAGCCTGTACCTCCCACATTGCATGTAGCAAGACTTGGCATAGCCGGTATCAGTCGTGTACACTACCGAGATGAGCACTGGAGATTTCCCACATTTATGCGGTAGACTAAGTATAACAATTCAGATAACATTATGTAATGTTTACATTGTGAAACGCTTTCAGTTTTGTTTGTAAGAGTTGGGTGTAAGTGATTAATGTATTTGCTCTTTGTCTGCCTGAAACTTTCTATGCTAAGAAAAGATTGCATGCTTAACATCTCCTACAATTCGGAGAAGGTGGGTTTTACCTAAACACTGAAAAGTTTTCAAATGTTGTAATTTTATTGTTCATTTATTTTCCTTCTTCTCCTTTAACTTCTCTTTTATGTTCTACCATCTGGCGTGTTAGGATTTTTTTTATACATTCTTGTTACATCTGACTGAACTTTGGTTAGCGCGACATGTTTGCGTCTAAATCAAAAGAGACCATCACAATATCAATGAACAAACACCCATGTGCTATTTAGATTCAAATCCACATCCTGACCTTCCCACATATTTAAAGACTTGAGGTTATATGTTTAAATAGCTCTCATGGGTTAAAGAATGACAACTGTCATGTCTCCTAAGATGTTACCTGGATAGGCGTCACCAGGAATACACTTTTCTCCTATCTATCTATCTATCTATCTATCTATCTATCTATCTATCTATCTATCTATCTATCTATCTATCTATCTATCTATCTATCTATCTATCTATCTATCTATCTATCTATCTATCTATCTATCTATCTATCTATCTATCTATCTATCTATCTATCTATTTATCTATCTATCTATCTATCTATCTATCTATCTATCTATCTGTCTGTCTGTCTGTCTGTCTGTCTGTCTGTCTGTCTGTCTATCTATCTATCTATCTATCTATCTATCTATCTATCTATCTATCTATCTATCTATCTATCTATCTATCTATCTATCTATCTATCTATCTATCTATCTATCTATCTATCTATCTATCTATCTATCTATCTATCTATCTATCTATCTATCTATCTATCCATCCATCCATCCATCTTTGTTGAATTTGCATGATGCCACTCCATTGTCTGCCTCTGTCTCCGGTCCAAAATGGTGGAGCCATGTTCCATCTTCTGTCACAATTCTTGCAAGTAAGTCATCTAGCACTTATCATTGACACTTAGCATGATAACAAATCAAACAGAAGCTACACTGAACTCATTGCGTCCACCTTTTCTTTTTTTTTATCACATCTTGTCTTCAGATTTCTAAAATTCGTATTGTAATACAATTTTTAAAATAGTATAAAATGTAACACTTAATGCTCAACAGAATTTCGCCTCAAACAGCTAAGATTTCTATCAGTAAAGCTAAGCCGATATGGCGACTACAGATGTATCTAAAATTCCAAACACATTTCCTAAAATTTCATGAAGATACAATAAATCTTTGTACCAAATATCATATGCTTACCTTTAGTAATAAGCCTGTAATGTAATTATAAACATCCACAAAATTTGTATGCCTGAGAAGTCGACGCTAACTTGCTCTCTGCAAACATGAAAGCTCACTGAAGCAGCTACAATAGTCACACAAAGCTTAGCTGTATGTTTCTGGAAACTGGACAACATATGCAATCCCTTGCCGGAAATTTGGATCTCGTAACACCATTGGTTAGTTCACAAAAGAGCAAAGAAATAGTATCACGAAATAATCACTGCCACGAAATTACCAATGTTTACCCTAAGTACTACCCGATCCTAATATTCTATATTGGTTATAGACTGAGATAAGGCAAGGTAAACTGTACGTAGTATGTATCTGTAGTTTGGAATTTCATTACACCAACTGAATGTAAAAAAAAAAAAAGAAAAGAAAAGAAAATAGAAAGCATACAACGTAAATGTACAGGGTGGACCGCTCGAATGTACCTAATTTCAATTGTATGTGCCTGGTAAACGTTTGAAGATAGAAACGTACAGTAACGTTTATATGAAAGGAAAACTCAGCAAGTTTCGATATGCACATCACCATATGTCTACGTGAGCTCCAGCTGTCACTGTGACGATATCGAGGCGATGAACGATTTCTTGCCAAGCACGTTGGAGCATGTCTTCTGGAATGCTCTCAATAGCCTCTATGATGCGCTCCCGAAGATCACGAAGGTCTCTGACTGGGGTGGCGTACACTTTATCTTTGACGTAGCCCCAAATAAAGAAATCGTATTGGCGAATTCCACTCGTTTGGGTTTTTTCATCCGGCTCCAGACGTTGCATTAACTGCACTTTGTATGCGTAAAGTTTGAGACGTTTGTGGACAATTCGTTGCAATGTTGATTTTGGTACTTGAAGTTCCCGCGAAGCTCTTCTTAATGACTTCCGCGGGCTTCGCTCATGCGCGGCTTGAACATTTGCAATCATTTCGTCGGATGTTCTACGACCACCACCATGCTTCTTCTGTAGCTAAAAATGTATCGTGCCGCTTCTTAATGCTTTTAGCAGTTGGAGCATCATGGTTAAACACTCGCCGATACTCCCTTTGAACTCTAACAATTGATTTAAGCTCCGCATACAACACAGTTTTCGCTTTCATCTGCGGTGTCGCCATTTTAACAATCGATACAATCTACGAAAAGAAACCGTGTCTGCGCACCATCTACCGATAAGATTCGAAACTTGTTGAGTTTTTCTTTCACATAAACGTTACCGTAAGATTCTATCTTCAACCGTTCACCAGTCACATACAATTGAAATTATGTACATTCGAGCGGTCCAGTCTGTATATCTCTAACTTTTTACAGATGTGTACCAATAGCGTCGTTCAGTGTCACACTTTAGATTCCGAATGCATCTCAATGTTCTTCCTTTAATGTAAGCGCAGAAAACAACTGTGAATCTTCTCTTAAGAATGTTCGCATTCGTGTCTCAGCTAAAGTCACTAATGCCTGGTGATTACGTCCATTGAAGATCTTTGACCCATTTTTGTACGTAGATTTGTTTTAGATGCAACTTAAATGCACTAGACGGGTTCTTCCGACTTGGAGCGGGTCGATGCTGGATTCTGTAGGCCTACGCGTCATTATACGACAAATATATGCACCTCCGATAGAGGTGGTCTCACTATCGCATCTTTAACGACGTTAAATCTATATCTTCACTTCTGGGTAAACGTCTGCGCGCACGACGATGTAACAATAACATTGTAAAACAAAATCATAACAGCCGGTAATGTAAACTCTGCAGCATACCCATGATATCGAATATAGCATAGCACCGAATAGCATATATAGTTTTGTTGGAAAACTTATGTTTGTATTAAAGTTATTCCCTCTAAAATTAGTTGAGAATAAATAGACTTGCAGCGTATCTCCCAGCTACAAATGCGTTGTTGTTTTGTCTTTCTAGCGCTTGACAACATTTGAACAAGGTCTCTCGAGCCAGGGATTTTCAAGATAACTCGAGTGTTTGTGTTTAACTGGAGTGTTATCACTTATCATGGTGGGCGTGCAACCTACTCAAGGAATGCTCACCAGAATGCGTGGCGCCACATGTTTGCAGGTGCATCGGTGTAAACAAACTTGTTCGCTCTTATCTCTGCTACCAGATCCAGCGCCAGACCTCTAACCTCACTTCACTGCGATTTATTTCCATTGTCTCTATATTTTCTTAGAACGTTTGTGTAAGAAAAGCAATACATGCAATTTTTCTCAATAATAATAGCAAGATTGGAAACGTTTAACATCAGTAAGGGGCGGATTTTGGTGAAATGTCATTATTTTTCTAGCGACTTTAAAACGATGGTACAGTAATTCATTTTATTTTTTTTAATTTTTTTTAGTAGGTTATTTTACGAAGCTTTGTCAACGTCTAGGTTATTTAGCGTCTGAATGAGATGAAGGTGATAATGCCGGTGAAATGAGTCCAGGGTCCAATACCGAAAGTTACCTAGCATTTGCTCATATTGGGTTGAGGAAAAACCCCGGAAAAAAACTCAACCAGGTAACTTGCACCGACCGGGAATCGAACCCGGGCCACCTGGTTTCGAGGCCAGACGCGCTAACCGTTACTCCACAGGTGTGGACCAATTCATTTTATGTTAAAACGAAACAAAATATATCATTTTATAGAATTCTTTGCGATTTTTTTCATATGGGCCACTTTTTTTGGGCAATTAAAAATCATGTATGACTTGAGGCTTTCCCGGAGTTTGATGTAGAATAAAGGCTGATTCACAATAAACCGGGAACGAGAACCAGAATGAAAACGAGAAGCAGAGGACATGAATATGAAAATTTTTTATTCACAATAAACCGAAACCGTAGACGACTATGCATATCGATATGCGTGTCAATAAGGATATGTAAAGTCGATATTACGCATTCTGATGTTATTTGTGTATAACTGACCATGGCGTACTTTCATGAGTACAAGGCAGCCAACATCAATACAGGTTAACCAACTTCGAAATTTCAACTGAAACATTTCATTAGGTACGGTACTATAAATATGCCCATGCATCTTTATTATCACAACCTATTTTAAGTCTACCATTACGTAAAATAATCAAAGAAGAAACATTTGTAATAGAACATAAATGAACACAACTGTAGTTATTGAATTGAAGCGTGAATATGTAGTGTCTAATACAACCAATACAGTAATAAAATATGATTCGCTTCCGATCGGTGTTCAAAGATGCAGCTATTAAAACCCACGTATTCTCCTTCATTTTCTCATCTTTATACGAGGCGCGCCGCTTATCGTAAACCTGAGGATTTTCCTCAACACTCAATATTAGAATCTCATCAAATAACACTTGCTCCATGATGCACAGCACAGAACAAAATAATGCATAGGTTATGTCACGGTCTTCTTGCTACAAAATATACGACGACAAAGTAGCTTTTAGATGGCAATAGAATGTATCTAGTGGGCTGTGATCGGAAACATGAACGCCAAAGTTGAAACTTGGCCAATTCTCCGTTCCCGATCCCGGGCTCCGGCAAGCTTTTCGTTAATTGTGAATGCTCACATTTAAATGCACACATTTTAACTATTTTACCGTTTTCGTTTTCGTTCCGATTCTCGTTTCCGGTTTATTGTGAACCAGCCTTAACTCTTCTCGGGTTCTCAGCCAGGTGAGTGTGTGAAATGCTACATCGGGCAGACGGGACGCACCATCATGGAACGCTGCAAGGAACATCAACGCAGCATAAGACTATATTACCCCGATAAATCTGCAGTAGTCCAACACAGCCTAGAAACTGGTCACAAGATAGATTTCAGCGCCACCACCATCTTGGACAAGACATCAGGTTACTGGGACTTAGTTATCAAGGAAGCCATCGAAATCCAGCTAGATGGCAATAATTTCAACAGAGACGGGGGTCTACAGCTGAGTACAGCATGGAAACCTGCCATCAATACGCGTAGACCACCACCACACGGCAGACAGTCGGGACCATCAAGTAGCTCCTGATTGGCTACCGCTTCCACCAACCAGAATGCGCCTGGCGGTCGGGACTAGGAACTAGCTCCTGATTGGCCCGCAGCGGGAAGCCCTACTATTGCATATATACCGGCTAGACATGGTCCCACATCAGCCCCGTTCCGTGATCAATTGGTCAGTCTCAGCCCCCCTCGCGTATGTGGTACCTAAGAGGTTACGTCCAATTTCGGCTTCCCCTTCAAAATTTTCTAGAGCTCCTTCAGGGGAGCAGCGTAACCCGGAGTGAGACTAGTGGCCAACAGGCTTGGAGCTCACATATTTAGTTTTGTACAGCCCCCAACCCCTTGCAAGGACGCGTTTTGCGTACCTTTTAAATTTTCCTCCCAATTCTCCTTCGATTTTTCGATTTTTTTTCGTCCCACATCAGTCCACACCTGTGGAGTAACGGTCAGCGCGTCTGGCCGCGAAACCAGGTGGCCCGGGTTCGAATCACGGTCGGGGCAAGTTACCTTGTTGAGGTTTTTCCGGGGTTTTCCCTCAACCCAATAAGAGCAAATGCTGGGTAACTTTCGGTGCTGGACCCCGGACTCATTTCACCGGCATTATCACCTTCATTTCATTCAGACGCTAAATAACCTAGATGTTGATACAGCGTCGTAAAATAACCCAATAAAAAAACAATACTACTACTGTCCCACATCACTTCATTCCCTGAAGAAGATGGCAGAGCTATCCATCGAAAGCTTGAAAGCAAATCTCCAATTCACCTGGCTGAGAACCCGAGAAGAGTTATTCTAAATTAAAAATAATTTTCTCCAGTTTCTTTCCATCTTTATAGAATTTTTTATTTCGTTTTATTCTCCAGCAATATTATTTACATTGATTGACTCGGACTCTCAAGGACATAACTGAAATAACCAATCCATATCCTTGGTGTGTTTAATCTTTTAAATAAAAACATTGGGAAGGGCTTTGTAGGACATGACATTGCAATGCGAAATATTGATCTGTCCGTTACCTAATTACTGAATTTTATTCTTTAAATAGTTCATTTTTTGTTTATAAATCTTTGTAGTTGTTCCTGGGTGGCTAACGGCAGATTTTTTTTTTTTAATTTTAGTATCTGTCTGTACTTTGCATACAACAAATAAAAACACAAAAATGTTGGGGTGTGATGTGTAAACGCAACTGTTAAATTTTGCGTGGAAACTTTCACTATTTATGTGTATAAAAAGTACAAATATTGTTCAAAGTAGACGAGAACACTGTTATGAACCTATATTTTTTACATCTTTCTTAGTTAATTCTGAATGAAATCAATACGATGTTTTTAGATTCACTAACAGATAGACTGCTTACGCCTACATGGACACTAGTGTACTTAGAACGTTCATGTCCGCAACGATATGTGACCAAAAGCAGACAGACCATGATACCCACTCTCCTACCCAGCCAGCCAGAGTTTACGGGAGGGAATCGGAGCATTTAATTCTAGCAGATCCTTTTTGGCACGGAGGGATTCGCTATATTTCCAATTAGTCTACTGCTTCGGAGGGAATCGGAAAGAAAAATTAACCGCGGAAGGGAGTCGGTAGTCACCCTAATTTACCTGGTTCAGGTTTTTCGGGGATTTTATTTCAACACATTAAGAGAAAATTCTGGGTAACTTTCTGCATTTCTCCCTGGACTAATTTCGCTGGCATTATCACCTTCATATCATTCAGACGCTAGATAACAATAGGCCTACTTACTTACTTACTTACCTACTTATTTACTTACTTGCTTTTAAGGAACCCGGAGGTTCATTGCCGCCCTCACATAAGCCCGCCATTGGTCCCTATCCTGAGCAAGATTAATCCATTCTCTATCATCATATCCCACCTCCCTCAAATCCATTTCAATATTATTTTCCCATCTACGTCTCGGCCTCCCTAAAGGTATTTTTCCCTCCGGCCTCCCAACTAACACTCTATATGCATTTCTGGATTCGCCAATAGTGCTACATGCCCTACCCATCTCAAACGTTCCTGATTATGTCAGGTGAAGAATAGAATGTGTGCAGTTCTGTGTTGTGTAACTTTCTCCATTCTCCTGTAACTTCATCCCTTTTAGCCCCAAACATTTTCCTAAGAACCTTATTCTCAAACATCCTTAATCTCTGTTCTTCTCTCAAAGTGAGAGTCCTAGTTTCACAGCCATACAGAGCAACCGGTAATATAACTGTTTTATAAATTCTAACTTTAAGATTTTTTGACAGCAGACTAGATGACAAAAGCTACTCAACCAAATAATAACAGGCATTTCCCATATTTATTCTGCGGTTAATTTCCTCCCGAGTGTCATTTATATTTGTTACTGTTGCTCCAAGATATTTGAATTTTTCCACCTCTTCGAAGGATAAATCTCCAATTTTTATATTTCCATTTCGTACATAATTCTGGTCACGAGACATAATCATATACTTAGTCTTTTCGGGATTTACTTCCGACCCCATCGCCTGGATAAAAATAGTAGCTCATGAAACGTCACAAAGAAAGGAATAAAAATATATCTATATTTATATGTTTGATATTTTTATAAAAATTCCTATCAAGAAACGAGCATCAATTGAAAGTCAAAATATTTATAGTGCTCATAAAATTTGCATGCCAAGCACCTCACATCATTCAGTATCTAATGTTTGACACATGACGATTAGTTCTCTTCCTTGAGCTCGACTTCCCTAGTAAATTACTGCTTTAGGGGAGAGTCGGGTAGTATCGGACATCGGGTAATATCGGACAGTGAGTTTCTGTCATCTACCACACGATGATAGTACCTGATTGACGTTACGTTTCTGTGATGTCGCATAGAGAAACGTAACCATGTCATTCAGGTACTACCATATGGTGGTAGATGAAAGAAACGCACTGTCCGATACTACCCGATGTCCGATACTACCCGACTCTCCCCTAATATCCTGTGATTTCCTTTCATAGAAAATAATAAACTTGGTTCTGCATAGCCACATCAGTATAACGCTTCAGCGCTGTACATTCTCTTGTGTTCTGAGGAAGTAAGTTTATTGGCGAAAATTTATTAAAACTGATGACATCGAATGTAATGCAATCCAGTGCATGCAAGAGCCAGTGTACAGGCAGACAAGTTAGGGGGCACAAACTAAGTGTAATGCGAACTTGTTGCAAACAACGGGTAATGGAATTTGATCCCCTGACCACATCCAGCAGAAGTGCTGGAGTAACTGCAGGGCATAGCAAGTCTGTCCAGAATTCAAGAGTTTCTCAGACAACCAGGACGTGGCTTGAACTTGGGATACTGCAATCCACTCTATGGCCTCTTTCATAATGCAGAGCTACTACCAAATAAATAGTCTGCTATGAACAGACTTGAGGTGGTCCTTCATAATCATAATTGTCTTAGCTGTAGGTCAAAAATGCAGGCTAGACATTGTATCTTCTGTGAAGGTTTTATGGACATTATAAAGAATGATCAGTTTTAATAGAAGTTTCCTACAATTTTTCGAAATTCTTATACTGTAGATATCATGTAATGTTTTTTAAACTCATAAATTTTTTTTTATACAATTTAGGATCCTCGTGATCTTCCTGTGTTATTTTTTTATGTTTTCCAAATAAAAAAAATGTATTAGTTCACAGAATAAGCCTATTATACAAATAATGTCTCTGAGAAATTAACAAGTAACTAAATAAATAACGGAAATTAACCCAATTATCAAAATACAAAGTGACATAATAATAATAATAATAATAATAATAATAATAATAATAATAATAATAATAATAATAATAATAATAATCAGGGAACGGATTTATATGGACTAAAAATATATGAAATATGTAAATATATATGTAGTTATTTTTACCAAAATATGGAATTAAATATGGATTTTTACCAAAATATGGAATTAAATATGGACTTAAAATTATAAAAAAATGACTATGTACGTTAAATATTGGTACATTTTAATCAAACTAAACAAAAAATATAATGGACGTACCTTATCTTCCAATGTAGTTTCAACAAAACACAATTTTTATTGTCTGTTACCATAACAATAGGTTACAAACATTTCTTTCAAGTGCTGAAAAGTGAATCTTCTTCTATTGTCTCTGAGGATAGATTTATACTGACTAAAAGAGCGTTCGACGTCACAAGAAGTAACTGGTACATAATTCAATTTCACAATGTCTGCTGGGGATAAGTCCAAGTTAATCTTCACTGTTGATTCACCACTCATCACAGCAACAACCTTTTGTAGTTCTTCATATCCAGGGTTTTTTGAAAGTACAGTGTCCACCTTAGCTCTTACTGCATCTGCAACTTTACCTCTACCACGATTCAGTTGTTCCACAGTACTATTTATAATTTCAAAACTTTCAGATAGTGAAAGGTGCCTATTTTGGAGACTTTTGAGCGTTTTTATGATGCATGAAAATGTATGCTGAATGTGAGCTAAGTCATTCTTCACACTTATGTCACAGGTAACTGTTTTCGCAGTATCAATTGAGACTGCATCTTCAGAGTCCAATGCAAGGAGAACATTGTTAATAGAGTCTATATGTTCGGCATAATATTCAACTGCTTCTAGCCATGTACCCCATCTAGTTAAAATTGGCTTTGGTGGCAATGGAATTTCAGGGTACATTTCTTTCAACACGTTAACTCTACTGGGAGCTTTGAGAAATACTTTTTTCACTGATGAAATCAACAAATCTACTTTAGGGAAATTGTCTCTGACCACTTCTGCCACACGATGAAATGCATGCGCCACACAAGTAAAATGAGTCAATTTAGGATATACAACAGATAATGCTTGTCCAGCTTTGACCATATAAGGGGCAGCATCGCTAATAAAGAATAACACATTATCGTACATAATACCCTTTGGCCACAGGATACCCATAGCTTCGTTGAACAGTTTAACTATAGTTTTGTTATTGCACTTTTCTAGAACATCACAATGTAAAAGAATTCGTTCAGAATATTGTTCACTTAACAAACCGATAACTACATTACCAACAAGTCTACCTTCTTTGTCGGGAGTCTCATCAATGGAAACCCAAATTGAACTATCTTTAATTTCATCTCTTATCTTCTGTATTGTCTCATCGTAGATGGATGGAGCATACGTCTTCCTAAGTGTTGACTCATCCGGGATTGTATGTTGAGTATATTTTTCAAGGAATTCCCTGAAGACCTTATTCTTTAGTTTGTAGAGAGGAATATCAGCAGAGATGAGAGAACGGCACAGGTCGATGTTAAACTCAGATCTTACATTCGATGTTGTTGGTTGTGTTAAAAACAATTGTCTCTGCTTGGAATTTAGTTGTTTGTTGGCCTGATGTTTACTAGTTGTAATGTGTTGTTGCACCAGGAACTTTTGTGTAGATGATACTGCACACTGACACAAATTACAAAATAATATTTTATTGTCAGTTGATAAACCATCTTCTTTAAATTCTGAAATGTAACTTGTTAGTTTTGATTTTAAATTGACTGAATGACGTACTTTTGGCATATTTACCGTCTTTATAGTATGATTTACAAAACTGAACCTATGTGTACTCTGACTGGCATTTAACTGTTGAGCTGCACAACTGAAGTCTGTTAAAAATTTTAAATTAAATTAATACAGTTTTGTAACTTACTTTCCCATTGTTGATAGGACTGCTAATTTTCAAATAACTCTGATGTTAAAGGGATTACTGAACATGTGTTTAAATCTCTATTGTTGAAATGTATTTTTAAAAGTTAATGGAATTTTGTTTTGTTTTATTGTTAAACCTAATATAATATGGACTGTTTTATATGAAATATGGAAAATATATGGAAATTAACGAAAATATGTACTAAACTCTAAAATATGGAAAAATATGGAAAATAAAAGTAGGATTTTTCAACCCTACACATTGTGAAACATAAAGATAATGCAAAATATAAATTATATTAGCTTTATAAGTAAATATGTATTTACATATAAATCCTTTCCCTGATAATAATCTTCTTCTTCTTCACTTCCTGGTTTAGGCATTAATTGCCTGTTCCGTCTTCACTAACAGATCTAGGACCATCTTTTCCGAGGACGTCCAACATCTCTTCTTCCTCTTGGGAAGTAGTTTTGTATTCTCTTTGGTAATCTACTCTCTGCCATTCTTTCTATATGTTCTTTCCATTGTTCCTTATTGTTAGTTATCTTTTCTTTTATGGAGTAGATTTGCAGTTTTTCACGGATATCCTCGTTTCTTATCTGGTCCATTCTAGTACACCCCTTTACTCTCCTTAAAAACTTCATCTCAGCTGCCTGGATTTTACTTTCATGTTTAGTAGTGGTAATCCAAGATTCACTCCCATATAGGAGGGCAGGAACTGCCATTGTTTTATAAAATTTTAATTTTATTTGTTTGTGGGCTTTATTATTCAACGTTGTATTTATTGTGCCACAAATAGCTTGGAACTGATTGATTTTATGTTCAATATCCTTATCATATCCATAGCTAATATCACATCCTAAATATTTATAGTGGGATACTTGTTCAATCAATAATAATAATAATAATAATAATAATAATAATAATAATAATAATTCAAAATGGAATAATCATATTCATTATATTTGCAATAAATTACGTAAAACATTATATTACTTTCAGCGTATTCCGAATCTCACCGGACCGGTGGACAACAATGACGTCACTCTGCAGCGAAATGGGAACAAAACTGCTGGAAGGATCGATGGCTGTCATGGCGACTGTATAAGTTGTTGTCCGTGCTACGCTAGCAAAATTTTGCGAAATTTCCGTACTGCCATCCCGTTCAAAGAAAAGAGAGCATAAACAATTTATTTCTTGAACCGGTAGTAATAACTGGTCCGTTGACATGTTCGCTCATAAGCCATTAACATATTGTTTTTACGTTGTGCTCATTACAAACAATACAGCAGAACACACCGCCATGACACAACAGTGCACGATGTCATTCGTCTGCTAATTCCCGCCCTATACAAGAACCAATCAGATTCACTGATGGCGGCTGATGGAGACTGCCACCACCTCTGCAAGTTGATGGCACCGGTGCGACACCGGTGGAACATCAGTGACTCCATCGGTGAAATTCGGAACACCGTGATGCCATCAGATTGCTCAGCGCTGAGATTCGGAATACGCTCTTTGTTGTTCTAAGAAATATTTTGTCAATTAACTGTTTACGTAAATTTATTTAGCATTATTTCAATCTATATTTATGTATGGCATTATAGGTTGGGGTGGAACTTATAAATCCAACGTTTATCCGTTAATTTTACTACAGAAAAAAGTGTTAAAAATTTGTTTTAAAAACCAGAAAGATTACCCAACTGAATTATTGTTTAAACATTTCAAAGTTTCCAACATTAAACAAATTTATTATTTTATTTTATTAAAATATTTTCACAGAAATGTTAATAACTTTGAAAGATATACACGTAAATATAGAACTAAAAATACGAATTCTCTACGTTTGTCTGAACCAAAATGTAAAACCAATGCAACTTTTTATCATAGCATGAGTCAAGATCCCAGATTATTAAACAGATTTTATTCTAATATTATTTTAATCACGAATCCTCTCCAAATTAATAAAATATAAATAAAAAATTGTATTGGATTTATAGTTTGGGTTTAAACATATTAAACACTTTTTTAATCTGTATTCACTCTCAGTTTTAAATTTATGTTTGTCCGTATTGGAATCCCTTTCTATTATTATTATTATTATTATTATTATTATTATTATTATTATTATTAAAACTTGATTGAAATTATACTTTGGCATTTTGAATTAAACACATAAAACTTTGTAAGAAAACAACTTGATGGCGTCGTAAGAATCCAGTGGATGTTAGTGCGATGTAATCCTGCATTAAAGATGTCAGAACGCGTTATTCCGCTCTCTGCTTTGCTAACACAACTCAGCTTCCTTCCTCTATTTGTTATTTCTTCTTTCTTCATGCGCTGCCAACCCATGTACTTCCTGGATTTTCTGTCTAACTACAAATATGAACAGACGTTACCTTGTTTTGCTCTTTAATAACATTTCTTATATTTTCACATTTTATTGTGTAAACTTTGACCTCAATATCCTGCGTTGCGAGATCAGGGTTGAAATAAAACAAGGACGATAGACAAAACTGAGTATGGAGGTAATTTGAGATTTAGGAAGAAATGGCGCAGTTACAAACGACCGAAAAAATTAAAATAAAACTGAACGGCGAGAATGGAACTCGAGACAATAAAAAGACGGTGACAAGACTGAAAATAAATCATTTGTAACAAGATAAATTTTCACAAAAGACAAAAAGTTAAACATGAAAAAATAAACAGATTAAATGAAACAAATGAAAGAACAAAGAAATGGACAACTAAGAACGGTAAGTAAATAAACAAAATGCAGTTGGAAAGCTTCGTTATCGTGGGCGTGGTTGACATTGTAACGATGTTTGGGATTTAAAGTAAAATTTTGATATTTCTTTTCATTTCTGCTTTTATGCTCCCTGCATTTAAATTTAACAAGGAGGAGCTTTCTCGTTCACTATTTTATAGCTGTTTTCTCATTCCATGAGGCCAAGTCTCGAGACAACAATGCAATTGAATGGTTTGTTTCCAAAGCCTGCTATTTCACTTTCAGTTTTTTTTACAGGAAGGAGCTATAAAATGAACGAGTTAATTTTTAAATATGTGTTTATTCTTATTTTAATAATATTTTATACCATTCTATGTACTTAATATACTACAGTCGGGCTCAAATCTCCTGACGTTTCGCGAGAGCGACGTTGCTACAACTACTCTCTCCGTCTCTGTCTCTCAGCGGCAGTAGTGAAGCGCGATTCTTTACCAGGATTGGTTTGATAGGAAGATGCAGAAGGCTTTTTATAAATATCATCCAGAGGTCTGCATCGGACGTTTTCGCTCGAGCGTCAAGTAGTTCATAGTATAATCCGATAGGTAGCGCACATGCATGATGGGTAAAATTGTCACGAGCGATAAATCCTCGAACGGTATAAGCCGAGCGTTAGACATTCGTTCTTGTTACAGTGATGAATTGTGTAGTAACTTCATAGATGTTTATCATTTCAAAACTTTGCAGTGTTTAACTAACCTCTCCATAGTACAACTACAAAACTTGCTTTAAAATGTAATATAAATGTTGTAGGTATTTTTTTTTTTCACCCACACAGGAGTGATTTTGTTTTTGCCACATCTGATAAATGTAATTATTATAAACGGAGAACACAATCACGATAATGCAAGACATGTATCAAGTTTTCTAGTAGTAGTAGTAGTAGTAGTAGTAGTAGTAGTAGTAGTAGTAATAATAATAATAATAATAATAATAATAATAATAATAATAATAATAATTGGTGTATCAATCTTTGCGTCTGTAACAGTTGTGCAGCATGATTATTCGTTTTATTATATTTTCTGTGACGTTATCTCTGTACTAATATTGTTATTAATCTACTGCTATATCAATAATATTTTGTAAAACGTTTCTACATTGTCGCAGTATATAGGCGAAACACTATGTATGAACCTATCATATTATATATATGGTAAATCAAATATTGAAATTATTAATTAGCAATAATAACTGTATATCGAAGTTTTTCATATTATTTTATTTATAACTTCATGTTCCTGTTTTGGTACGTTCCATTGACTGTTCCATTAAACGTTTGTCATAAACGCAGAAAATGAAACCTTATTTTTACCGTGAGAGCAAAACATATGTGTATCTTATCTGTCGCCTTCCATACAAGATAAGACATGTCGGTGAGATGACCTTGTACTGTGCTTCTATTTATTACGAGCGTATCACGACCGATCGTATCTCACTCGAGGGTGCGACACTCGACCGAGTTCAAGCGAGCGATTTAACTCCAATGCACCACTCTGATGTCATCAAATTGCACTGAATTAAATTAAAAGTCACAAAATACAGAAACATTAGTTGAGTCAGACGTAAATAATCGTACTCGCTGGGTTTATATGAATTTTTATAATAGTTTTACTTTTATTAGGGTTACCAAATAAAGTTATCGAACAACAGAAAGGCGCATTGTGATAAAATAAATTGAATGATAGCTTAATTTTAAATAGCTCCATCAAATTATATTGAAAGAATTGGCGAATGCTGTCCACTCCACCGTTTCTCTCTCTCTCTCTCTCTCTCTCTCTCTCTCTCTCTCTCTCTCTCTATCTCTCTCTCTCTCTCTCTCTCTTAAGGTTTTTCTTCCTTCTTTCCCTGGCAGCTTTATACTCAAATACATGGGCGACTGCCAATCATGTATTAGAATAAAGAAAAATGCTATTAGATACTGTATATAAGTCAAAATTAGTATACCCGCCTAATACGTGGTCCCGGTTAATACGCGTTTTATACGCTGTCCCTTGAATATCGTCTTATCGGGGTTTTACTGTATTAACCCATAAAATTGGAACCACTGGATTTAGCTTTTTTCTACGTTTTCTTTCACTGAAACTGTTACTCTTTTTAAAAATGCCCACCAAAACAGCCTACGTGTGGGGGCAGTCCCCAGCCCGTGCCTCTCCCATCAAGGGGGACTAATAGATAGAGCACATTTTAGACGCCATCAAGACGTATGTGGGCATCGAGGTGGATAGACAGAATAAGAAATGAAGCAGTGCTAGAAGGAGTGGGTGAAGAAACTATGATGTTGAAACCGATCAAGGAGAGAAAAATAAATTGGCTGGGTTACTGGCTAAGAAGAAACTGTCTACTGAAGGAATGGTGAACAGGAAGAATGTTCGGGGCAGAAGAAGATATCAGATCATAGACAATATTGAGATATATGGATCGTAGGTGGAGACAAAGAGGAAGGCGGAAAATGGGAAGGACGGAGAGTTCTGGGTATGCAGTGAAGGACCTGCCCTTGGGTAGAAAACTATGAGGTTTTACTTACTTACTTACAAATGGCTTTTAAGGAACACGGAGGTTCATTGCCGCCCTCACATAAGCCCGCCATTGATCCCTATCCTGAGCAAGATTAATCCAGTCTCTATCATCATATCCCACCTTCCTCAAATACATTTTAATATTATCTTCCCATCTACGTCTCGGCCTCCCTAAAGGTCTTTTTCCCTCCGGCCTCCCAACTAACATTCTATATGCATTTCTGGATTCGCCCATACGTGCTACATGCTCTGCCCATCTCAAACGTCTGGATTTAATGTTCCTAATTATGTCAGGTGAAGAATACAATGCGTGCAGTTCTGCATTGTGTAACTTTCTCCATTCTCCTGTAACTTCATCCCTCTTAGCCATAAATATTTTCCTAAGCACCTTATTCTCAAACATCCTTAACCTATGTTCCTCTCTCAAAGTGACAATTTTTACTACTACTACTACTACTACTACTATTATTATTATTATTATTATTATTATTATTATCGTCATCATAATTATAATCATTTATCAATTCTCAGAAAATTAACATAAAATTGAAGTAAACTTATTCAGCATTCCCAAACACGAGTTGAAAAGCACTTCCAGACAAGTAGATTTGATTTTGATACAAGGCATATAGAGTTGGTTGAGTGTACCGGGACACAAGCTCGATTCTCTCACGATACCCAGTTGCATCAGTGTGCTGCTTGGTCCCCGTGATACTTCTGCTTCTCCTCCAGCAGTTGTGTTCTGCGTATAATCTAAACAAACCCCTGATGTCTGTTTCCATCCGTCGTGAATTGCTACAAACTGTAAATGTTTCGCAGAGTTCTTGTGAGATATGTGGATACTGTGAATGATATAAACAGCGGTAGCACTTGGTGCTTTTAAGCAGAAGGTCCGACCTTCAATCCTGGCGCAGAAGTAGAAATTTAGTTCATATTCCACAGGAACTGCATGTTTCTTCCCTTGTGTTTATTATGTGTTATCTCAATCTGCGATTTTTTTTCACATTAAGCGCAAAAACATGGGCTTTTGTAAAGTTAAAAATTTCAGTATGGGGTTCATTTCTAATATGAACGAATTGAGACAAAATTTCCAAAATTGGGGGGGGGGGGCATTATGAAGGCGGCAATAGTGACTTGCTGTGACGGTTGACAAATTCCTGTGTAATATTCGTGGCCGTGAACCCGAAGCAGGATATGATTTGTAGAGGAGATAAGGATGTTTGACTCCACTGCAGAAAACGTACCCTCTGCTGATCCACGGATGATAATTTCCCTCTTCTATACTTTTTAGAGTCCCGCGCCGTGGCGTCGTGGTCTAAGGCATCCTGCCTAGGACTCGCGTTACGGAATGCGCGCTGGTTTGAGTCCTCATGGGGGAAGAAATTTTCTCATGAAATTTCGGCCAGTGTATGGGACCGGTGCCCACCCAGCATCGTGATGCACTTGGGGAGCTACGATAGGTAGCGAAATCCGGTTGCGAATACCAGCTATAACGACTGGGGCCATCATCGTACTAACCACGCGATACCTCCATTCTGGTTGGATGATCGTCCACCTCTGCTTCGGCATGTGGGCGTGAGGCCAGCAGCCGGCTGGTCGGTCTAGGCCCTTCACGGGCTGTAGCGCCACGGATTATTATTATTATTATTATTATTATTATTATTATTATTGTTATTATTTATTATTATATTTATTATTATTATTATTATATTTATTATTATTATTATTATTATTATTATTTATACTTTTTAGAACCGAATTTGTGAATATGTATATTTTTCATACATAGGTAATTAAACGGTTACCGATACTAACCCTACTGATGCTACTACTGACATTACTACCACTACTGTTACTAGGTATGTGCTAGTGATATTACTACCATTATTGACACTACTGATATTACTACTACCACTGCTTCTAGAGATCTCGTATTTTATTTCTGCCTCTGTGCAACGTAACAGTCTGCGGTGAAGGGGAAGAGTGATAGCATACGTTTGTACTAACATGTGAGAAAAAGAACGACTTAACTCTCACATTACACTAAGGCAAGCAGTGACCAGAGAATTGGAATGAAAGCAATCAGATATATTTTATTTTCCTTTTTAGTACTCTCACAGCCTCGACCAAGTTAGGCCACTTCACACTCAGTGTTCAGTCACTGGTAGAGATATAATGAAACATCTCTACTAGGGCCTACTACTACTACTACTACTACTTATATTACTACTGTTATTACTACTGATATTACTACTGTTACTGCTACTACTGATATTAGGCCTACTTCTAATGTTATTACTACACTGATACTACAAATTCTACTACTACTACCAGTGACGAAGTTAAGGTATGGGCAAGCTGAAAAATGTGCTTACATTATTTTTTATACAGTACATGTTTATCGGCTTTTCTATCAAATTTTTTTACACATACTCTACAAGAAGATGATGACTACTCACTTTCACCCCCAAACACTATACATTATAGGTAAAACAATATAACTTATTTGTCTTAGAAGAGAAATTTAGGAGTGAAGCGAAGAGAAAGATATAAGTACGTAAATAAATAACGGATAGAATAGTAAGGAAATAATAAGTGTTGTAAGTGTTGTAAAATACAGAAAATGAAAATGTAGATAAATAATTTAGGAGAAAATAGATGGAAAAGAATGATTAAGAGTAGGTAGATTTAAGAGTAGAGAATTGAAAAAAAAATTAATAAAAATAACAAAACATAAAATAAAAAATAAAATGAATAAATATATAATGCAAATTATTAAGAAAAGGAATATGCAACATTAAATAGAAAAGCAAGAAATGGAAGGGAGACAGTCTAGGCACAGTCTAGTATATACAGTCACGAAGCTCAATACATAGTAAATATCCATCCATAGATAGTTGCTAACCACTAGGATCGCTACTATCGTCTCATTACAGACAATGCGAAATAGTGCCTGCACAGTCTATTCTTCTAATACCCTCATAAACTCAAGCTTCGTGACTGTATATACTAAACTGTGGTCTAGGTATGAAAGAGAATAGAAGAGGATAGATAGGGAGGGATAGACAGCAATTCAGTTAAAACAGAAGAATAGGAAGTAATCAGGAAATACTTGGCAAATGAATGTATTAACATAAAATGGTGATACGTATTAAAGGGATGGTGGATCGAAAAGCAGAAATGTAAAAGTCCACCATAACTACGAATAATTGTAAAGTTGGCTGACATATAAATACCAAAATCAATAAGTTATTTATCTCAGAGCACCCTGTTAGCCAACGATATTTATTATACAATGACAACTGAAAATTTATATTTCGTCTTCCTTCATCCGCTATTTTAATATGTAAATGTGGTGTCGATCTCGTATCTTTGTAAGCACATTTTGTTTCATATGACCAACTTCAAAACAGTTTCTCTTTTAATTCTACAAATAATGGCCTTAATATTCTCTCACTATGAGCCATTTTACACAAAATTAATATATAACACAAACACACATGTACCGTTGATTAAACTAAACTCAACAACGCAGCGCATTCGGAGAACACCAATATAACTTGACGTATTATTTTGACGGAAGCCTAGTCTAGTTTATTGCGGTAATGTAGCAAATGGATACCCCCTCCCCGGTCCCTCCTCAAGCTTGCGAATCAAAGATCCGCAGCCATGCTTGTAGAGACTTCTGCCAGAAGCCTCACACTGAACTTTCCATACTGGAATGACTGCCAGCAGTGAACTTAATTTAAGGTAGGATCGAGTGCAACCAAGTGTTACGATACATCGTTATTACGAACTTATAGCCTACTCTTACTAGGCATGACTGAAATTTTTTGGGTAGGAAAGCACCAGAATTCTCCTATGAGCTTCGCCACTGACTACTACTACTACTTCTACTATTACTTCTAATTGGCCGGTTAGCTCAGTTGTTAGACCAGTTGGCTACTGACTGGAAGGTCCGGGGTTCGATCCCAGGTGGTGACAGGATTTTTTCTCGTTGCCAAACTTTCAGAACGGCCCGGAGGTTCACTCAGCCTCCTGTAAAATTGGGTACCGGGTCATCCCCGGGGGTAAAAGGTGGTCAGAGCGTGGTGCCGACCACACCACCTCATTCTAGTGCCGAGGTCATGGAAACCATGGGGCTCTACCTTCATGCCCCACAAGTGCCTTCATGGCAAGGTATTATTATTATTATTATTATTATCATTATTATTATTAATAAGGAAATTAAACGCAGAATAAATATGGGAAATGCCTGTTATTATTCAGTTGAGAAGCTTTTGTCGTCTAGTCTGCTGTCAAAAAATCTGGAAGTTAGAATTTATAAAACAGTTATATTACCGGTTGTCCTATATGGCTGTGAAACTTGGACTCTCACTTTGAGAGAGGAACAGAGTTTGAGGGTTTTTGAGAATAAGGTTCTTAGGAAAATATTTGTTGCTAAGAGGGATGAAGTTACAGGAGAATGGAGAAAGTTACACAACGCAGAACTGCACGCATTGTATCCGTCACCTGACATAATTAGGAACATTAAATCCAGACGTTTGAGATGGGCAGGGCATGTAGCACGTATGGGCGAATCCAGAAATGCATATCGAGTGTTAGTTGGGAGGCCAGAGGGGAAAAGACCTTTGGGGAGGCCGAGACATAGATGGGAAGATAATATTAAAATGGATTTGAGGGAGGTGGGATATGATGGTAGAGACTGGATTAATCTTGCTCAGGATAGGGACCAATGGCGGGCTTATGTGAGGGCGGCAATGAACCTCCGGGTTCCTTAAAAGCCAGTAAGTAAGTAAGTATTATTATTATTATTATTATTATTATTATTATTATTATTATTATCATTATTAGTTTCGGAACAAAACCAGAACCAGTCATTGTCACCTATTTTCTCTACCCACTGTTCACAGTATACGGTTGGTTTACGAAGGACGATGATAAGAAGTACCACACGAAATGTCCAACCGAATATCGTCTATGTTCACCTGTGTCTATCCCTCCAGAATCTAAACCCAACCTCGAACTTTGAAAGCGAAAGTTTTAGCCATTCTTATAACGATCCACCAAGGAAAGAAAGCCCCTTAAATTCACAGATAACTTATGTAACAAAATATCTGATTACTGACTTTAACTTCCTGTTAAAGCTCGAGTGGCTATAGTGGCAATTAAAACAGAAGCTGTGGGTAGAAGTCAAGGGCCTTCACTCTGGAGAATTCAGGATCAAAATATGTTTTGATGCTGACGTCAGAGTTGGAGCTTCGAGTGGGAGGTAAAAGAAGAGTTGGGATCGATACAAGATTACACAATTACAACACTGTAAACAATTGAAAGCGGACGAAAGGTCGCGTGGGTCGAAGATGGAGGAGTACCACGCTCATTGTTGATTCATTCAGATGTCAGAGCTTGCGGCTGTGCTCAGACGGTAGAGCGACAGACGAGAATGGAAAGCCGTGGGTTTAATCCTCAGCGGAAGTGACCTACAGAAATACAGAATATCGATATAAATGAAGAAGAACACATTGAGAAGAGGAATAGTTCGGACCTATAGAAGTTAGAATTAAAAAAAAAATCCTAGTATGTCAGAAAAGGACTTATTAATGAGCCAAGTAGAGAGAATATTTTTAAATTCATCACTGCAGACCAGCGGTGATAACACGCGAGAGACGTCTGAGAAGTAAAGGGACGGGGGAGAAGTACTTGGCATAAAAACTACAACTAGTGGTCTTTCGTGCACTAACATTGAGTTCTTCATCAACCCGCTAGTCCGCCTGGTTGGCGAGTTGGTATAGCGCTGGCCTTCTATGTCCAAGGTAGCGAGTTCGATCGAGTTCGATCCCGGGCCAGGTCGATGGAATTTAAGTGTGCTTAAATGCGACAGGCTCATATCAGTAAAAGAACTGCGGGACAAAATTCCGGCACATCCGGCGACGCTGATATATAACCTCTGCAATTACGAGCGTCGTTAAATAAAACATAACATTTTTTTCAACCCTCTAATAAAAATCGCAAGCTAGGCTGATATCAGTAATGTTACTACTGTCATCAAGAGCCAATAATATATATATATATATATATATATATATATTTACTAGCTTTTTTTTAATATTCCTCATGAACACAATCAGAAATCTCCTGAATTCTCTTCTGGATATTTAGTCGAGAAAGCGCAGTTTTTCAAAATTAATTAACAACTTTCATTGGGCAAATTATTTCAGCCACCTTGATCATTACGCTTTTATAAAACTCTCCTCCGTTGGAAGGCTTAAGACAACGAGCTGTTTCGTTCGCCATTTATAGATAGATGGCTTCCTTGCATTTATTTACGTCATCTTTCTTTTCATGACGATGATTTATGGCTGATTTCTTTGAGTTTAATAGCTCGTTTCATAACTACACTAGCACGTAATATTCAATCAGTTTCTCTATATTATTATTATTATTATTATTATTATTATTATTACTGCTGCTGCTGCTGGTAATGCTGTCAGTATTAGTATTATTATTATTATTATTATTATTACTGCTGCTGCTACTGGTAATGCTATCAGTATTACTATTATTATTATTATTATTATTATTATTATTATTATTACTGCTGCTGCTACTGGTAATGCTATCAGTATTAGTATTATTATTATTATTATTATTATTACTGCTGCTGCTACTGGTAATGCTATCAGTATTAGTATTATTATTATTATTATTATTATTATTATTATTATTATTACTGCTGCTGCTACTGGTAATGCTATCAGTATTAGTATTATTATTATTATTATTATTATTATTATTATTATTATTACTCAATTACCGGTAAATAACTGATAATAGTCATCAAAAGAAAAAAAAATAAATAAAATGGAGATATAGCATAGTCTAGTAACTATTTTAGCCTTCAAGGGAAGATGTAGGCCTATACTGGGTGTTCAGTTCAAAGTGTGTCATGGCTCGCTGTATGCCGTCATGTGGCTAGCCGATGAGCCTAGAGAATTCAATCTTCCTACACTTCCGCAGAGGTGTATAACCTATGAGGCAGAGAAGTTGCCTAGAAAGTACGGCGTTCATTCTGAAGAGTACGTACCGATACGTACGGTAACGCCGGTAGTGGCAGGAATGTGAACTGTTTGGAAATACGTACTGTCGGGATATGGGGAGAGGGTTAAGACGATTACTTACGTATTTGTTGACATTAACTTCGACGGTCAACATGGACACGGAGCATTTGATTTGTGTTGTGGAATGTTACCGTACGCAACCGATGATAAAAAATACCCTGCATACAACTTGCCTGCGCAAAACACAGTTCGAAAGAGGTTATGGTAGCACACAGACCGTACAGACCGCCATCTGTTGCTACGACGTTCAAGTTATACCGTACACGTTCTCAAGTTCAGATTGAAGAACGCCTTAAATAATAGGCAACTTCTCTGACATATAAGCTGAAACTCGCTTCAAATCGGAGACCCAACAACAGTGACGTCATGACACACTTTGAAATGAACATCCTGTATATTCAGGCACGTATATAAAAGTTATGACAACACCTGCTGATAAATAATAATAATAATAATAATAATAATAATAATAATAATAATAATAATAATAATAATAATAATAATAATAATAATAATAATAATAACAATACCTATTATACCTGCGTATTCAGCGTAATGCCCTGTAATATCGCTTCTATATACTACTACTAATTGAACCGTTGAGCAAAGCAACGTATTACATTTTCTCCGACAGAACAGCGAATAAATTCCTCTTCCCATTCTGTACGGAACCTTCTGTTCCTGTTCGTAGAGACAGAGGGTTTGTAGAGCGACATGGTACCGACACTGCTTACCTTCAGTACTTGAGCGAGACAGAGAGCAATGTACAGGAAACTCCCCTTACCAGTATGAATGTCTTTGATTACACGATGTAATCACGATACCCAGTTTGTATCGCATAGGCATATTTTATTGTGAACGGTTTCCTTCCCTAAAATGCTTAGACTTTTCACTTACATTTCTTAGTCAGAAGTTTCAGAATAAAACATAATTTGTAAACCATCCTCCTAATCTTTCCCTTCTCTTTCACATATTGCATTTCTCCACTCCTGTCTATCTTGCGTCTCGTTTTCAAAATTTATCCACCCATCATAACCTAGACACACGATCACAACACTCCTCAATATTATCCATTCCCTCCCACCGAACATCCTCATATTCATCTTCTTTCACTGTGGCTGTTCCTCGGCTTTGGAATTCCCTACCGAGTAATGTCAGGGACTGTCAGACATCAAATCAATTTAAGAATAGGCTAACGAAATATTTTTCTAACAATTATTGTCAACAATAATAGCTGTTTCAGGTTTCTCAATGTTTAATGGTTATATATATCACAGGTAAATATCTAAATTATCTTATTATTATTACTATTATTATTATTATTATTACTATTATTATTATTATTATTATTATTATTATTACTATTATTATTACTATTATTATTATTATTATTATTACTATTATTATTATTATTATTATTATTATTATTATTATAACTATTTCTTACCAATGTTTATTATTGTCACACTAACATTAGTTATCCAGTTTTCATTATTTACTTTCATGTTGTTTTATGATCTAGATATTAATGTAATAACTATGTAAGCAAATATATTTAATTAGAATTAGAGTCTGGCTGGGCGGAAGAAAAGGCCTACTGGCCTTAGCTCTGCAAAAATAAAAAAATAAATAATAATAATAATAATAATAATAATAATAATTATTATTATTATTATTATTATTATTATTATTATTATTAATCTGAAAGGACTTCTATCCCTTTAGTAAATAGCAGTGTATTCATTTTTATATCTCTATTAATTAATTTATTATATCATAATGTCTTTTTTCAATTCCATATGTTGAAATATTTCTGTGAATTTTGAACAACACGTGAAATAACAATCATTTCGTATTCGTTGATTAATTTATTTCCAGCGAGAGTGAGATTTTAGTTTTATATAAGTTTGTTTTGAAACTTTAATATCGTGAATGACTGTCAGGCATATTAACACTTCCTAAAATATTCATTAAGCGAACTTAGTGCATTATACTTGTTTCTAAACCAGTTATATATTGATCATGTTCTCTTTACTCTAATGAGTGCTGGCATAAAAGTAGATTAACGTCGATTTTGTTCTCTTTATTCTTTGAAGTTTATTCGCAATCATGTTAAACATTTATCTTGTTGTGTTTAATCTGTATAGTGCTTTGCTAGAGTAGTTACAAATTAACTTTGTTCCCTTTATCGTTTCTAATGCTTTTCTGAAATCAGTTAAACATTAATCTGTGATTCTGTTTCTTCTGTCAAATGCTTTCTCGAAATGCACGAAACGTTAATCTAGTTCGCATTGCCCTGTGTAATGTTTTTTCTTTTAATCAGTATAACATTAAATCTGTTCTCATTACTCTGTGAACTTCCATTTCGAAACCAGCAACAAAGTAAAACTTCGTTTATAAGTTTTTATAGGTGTTTGAAAAAAAGCATAAGCCTTTATACTGTTATACACGACCTGTGTAGTGATTATTAGTAAGGAATTTACACACGACTTATAAACGAGCTACTCATTGTATAAGTATAAGACAGTTAAACGCCTGTATATAGAGTTTTTATTAGTAAGGCCATAAGATTACCCAGGAATAGTTTCTTTACAACGCAAGCTTAATTATGATGATGTCTTGGTCGTTCCTTTCGTGCAACGCAATCGATTTACCGACGCATACATATCTCTCTCTCTCTCTCTCTCTCTCTCTCTCTCTTCTTTAAATAAAAATGCGCAACTTCAAAGTTGGGCCGTTTCCTGCCGGTGCCGTGACGTCTCTTCAGTTGGTACGGATGTTCTCGCTAATTAAATGGGTGGACGACGGCACTTGGCCGACTTCGTCACAGGGGTGCGGTCTGATCTCGGAGGATGAATGGATCGCTGGGAGGCACACTTCGCTGCTCGCTTGGCAGCTGAAGATACGTGCGCAATCCGTGCAGAAAACATGCTTATCAGTGTGAGGCACCCACCACTGCTTGATTCCCGCCCGACGACTGCAGTGGGAGAGTGGTGCGCGCTGCCTTGGAGCAGTGATATATTGCTCTTGTATTATTTGTCTGTAATTGCTGCTATTTACGCATGTAACTCACATTATACTAATTTAATTTTATATTTTATTTATTTACTTACTTACTTACCTACTTAATTCACTACTTATTTATTTACTCAGTTATTTAGTTATTTATTAATTTGCTCAGTTATTTATTCATACATTTATTTATTTACTCAGTTATTTATTTACTTGTTCCGTTATTTATTCATACATTTAGTTATTTACTCAGTTATTTATTTACTTGTTCCGTTATTTATTCATACATTTAGTTATTTACTCAGTTATTTATTTACTTGTTCCGTTATTTATTCATACATTTAGTTATTTACTCAGTTATTTATTTACTTGTTCCGTTATTTATTCATACATTTAGTTATTTACTCAATTATTTATTTACTTGTTCCGTTATTTATTCATACATTTAGTTATTTACTCAGTTATTTATTTACTTGTTCCGTTATTTATTCATACATTTAATTATTTACTCAGTTATTTATTTACTTGTTCCGTTATTTATTCATACATTTAGTTATTTACTCAGTTATTTATTTACTTGTTCCGTTATTTATTCATACATTTAGCTATTTACTCAGTTATTTATTTACTTATTCCGTTATTTATTCATACATTTAGCTATTTACTCAGTTATTTATTTACTTGTTCCGTTATTTATTCATACATTTATTTATTTATTTATTTATTTATTCAGTTATTTATTTACTTGTTCCGTTATTTATTCATACATTTAGTTATTTACTCAGTTATTTATTTACTTGTTCCGTTATTTATTCATACATTTAGTTACTTACTCAGTTATTTATTTACTTGTTCCGTTATTTATTCATACATTTAGTTATTTACTCAGTTATTTATTTACTCAGCTATTTATTTATTTACTCAGTTATTTATTTATTTATTTATTTACTCAGTTATTTATTTATTTACTCAGTTATTTATTTATTTATATACTCAGTTATTTATTTATTTACTCAGTTATTTATTTATTTACTCAGTTATTTATTTATTTATTTACTCAGTTATTTAGTTATTTACCCAGTTATTTATTTATTTACTCAGTTATTTTTTTATGTACTCAGTTATTTATTTATTTATTTACTCAGTTATTTATTTATTTATTTACTTATTTATTTACTCAGTTATTTATTTATTTCTTTGTTGAGTTACTTATTTATTTACTTATTTATTTATTTGCTCAGTTATTTATTTATTTACTTATTTATTTATTTGCTCAGTTATTTATTTATTTATTTACTCAGTTATTTATTTATTTGCTCAGTTATTTATTTATTTGTTTATTTGTTTGTTCAGTTATTTATTTATGTATTTATTTATTTATTTACTCATTTATTTATTTGCTCAGTTATTTATTTATTTACTCATTTATTTATTTACTCAGTTATTTATTTGCTCAGTTATTTATTTATTTACTCATTTATTTATTTACTCAGTTATTTATTTATTTACTCATTTATTTATTTACTCAGTTATTTATTTATTTATTTGCTCAGTTATTTATTTGTTTATTTGTTTGTTCAGTTATTTATTTATGTATTTATTTATTTACTCATTTATTTATTTGCTCAGTTATTTATTTATTTACTCATTTATTTATTTACTCAGTTATTTATTTATTTATTTGCTCAGTTATTTATTTGTTTATTTGTTTGTTCAGTTATTTATTTATGTATTTATTTATTTACTCATTTATTTATTTGCTCAGTTATTTATTACTTTATTTATTTATTTACTTTTTATTTATTTATTTATTTACTCAGTTATTTATTTATTTATTTACTCAGTTATTTATTTATTTATTTGTTCAGTTATTTATTTATTTACTCAGTTATTTATTTATTTATTTGCTCAGTTATTTATTTATTTACTTATTTATTTACTCAGTTATTTATTTATTTCTTTGTTGAGTTATTTATTTATTTACGTATTTATTTATTTGCTCAGTTATTTATTTATTTACTTATTTATTTATTTGCTCAGTTATTTATTTATTTATTTACTCAGTTATTTATTTATTTACTCAGTTATTTATTTATTTGCTCAGTTATTTATTTATTTATTTGTTTATTTGTTTGTTCAGTTATTTATTTATGTATTTATTTATTTACTCATTTATTTATTTGCTCAGTTATTTATTACTTTATTTATTTATTTACTTTTTTATTTATTTACTCATTAATGTATGTATTTAATCATTTATTTATTTATTTATTTGCACAGTTATTTATTACTTTATTTATTTATTTATTATTTTATTTATTTACTTATTTATTTAATCAGTTATTTATTTATTTATTTATTTATTTATTTTTATATTTATTTATTTATTTATTTCTTTGTTGAGTTATTTATTTATTTACTTATTTATTTATTTTCTCAGTTATTTATTTATTTATTTGTTTATTCAGTTATTTATTTATGTATTTATTTATGTATGTATGTATTTATTTATTTGCTCAGTTATTTATTACTTTATTTATTTATTTATTCACTTATTTTTTTATTTATGTATTTACTCATTAATGTACGTATTTACTCATTTATTTATTTATTTGCTCAGTTATTTATTACTTTATTTATTTATTTATTTATTTATTTATTTATTTATTTATTTATTGCTTTATTTATTTATTTATTTATTTTCTCATATATTTATTTATTTTCCTTCTTCTTCTTCTGACTTTCCGGTTTACACACTATTGCCTGTTTCCGTTCACTGTTCTAACCATCTTGTTTGTGTTCTTTTCTTATCTCTTCGTCCTATTGGTCTGTACGATAGAGCTGCCTTTGAATAAAGAAAATTTTGCATTCTTTAAACACGTTTCCATTTCTCTCTGTATTCTACTATTTCTGTTATTATATTTTTAACTTTTAATTTTTCTCTAATATCTTCATTTCTCTGGTGGTCTAATCTTGTAAATCCTAAAATTGATCTCAGAAATTTCATTAGAGCTGCCTGTATTTTAGATTTATTTCTTTGCTTTATGACCGATGTTTCGCTGCCAAATTTTAGCATTTCTTTTGCTGTAATGTTGTGCCATAGCTATTGGCTATTTGTCATGAGTTGATATTTCATCCGAATTCTTCCGCCTGGTGAACATAGCTCTGTGAAGGTGAAGCAAGGCCTGTCTTATCGATACTACGTGGAGCGGTAAGACGGCAGATGAAATGGAGCGTGAGGCTGACCAGACCAAAAACAGGCTTTGTAATAAAAGGAGGCGCCACGGAAAACAGCTGATTAATTGACACGTCTGGTCGGGAGCTCCGGTTCTGATCAGCTGAGCGTATGACAACCTCGGGTTCCAAGATTCCACTTGAATGATTAATGTCGGGCATTATCTGTGTAATTCAGTAATTCAGTATGAAGTTGTTTATAAGGCGAAGGATTTCGTCTTGTCTGCAGTAAGGGGGTTCGGTCATTTATAAAAAGATGGTACAATTCACTGAGAGGGGGATTCTCGCTCTGTGAAATATTGTTTCTGGTTGGGAGGTGTGGTTTGGCCCTTCTCACTCGAGACGGCTTCCCCCAACTGTTCCATCTTTCTTCTCTCTAGAATTTAAAGCTGACAAGTCATTGCATTCAAAAGCCAGCATCCCGAGACAATTATTTACTCAGATCAATAGTATTCCGCATAAAAGAACCATACATTCTGATAGCGATATCACAATGAAAACGTGATGAGACAATTAAATTAAAATATAAAAAGAAGTTTTAAACAAATATTTCACACGAATAGAAATACATTTGAAGAGTCCACTGCAAGGTTGATGGATGTCATTTGGAACACATTTTGCAGGAGAAGCAATTGAAAGTTTGAAATGCTTAGCGCTCAAAGCTTAACTGTGATTTTCCGATCATTACTGGACAATGACTATCAGTGTTAATGCCATATAACTCTCTGTGTACATTCTATATGTCTTAAGCTATGCATTGACAGTCTTGGTTCATTTTCGACAAGAAAGTGACATCCATCATTCTTGCAGTGGACTCTCCATTTATTATATCATACTTGTAGTTCTGTTTATAAGTATGAATGAGGGTGTACTGTAATTGTTTGTCTTATTCGAACTGTTGTATCAGTGAAGGGTGGTGAGTCAGTGAAGTTATGGTTTTACAGTGCAGTGAATAGTTCCGATCAGTGATAATTTATAGTGTCAATGAAATGTGTTCTATAGTGTTAGTGAAATGTGTTCTATAGTGTCAGTGAAATGTGTTATAATTATAGTGTCAGTGAAATGTGTTATATAGTGTCAGTGAAATGTGTTCTATAGTGTCAGTGAGATGTGTTATATAGTGTCAGTGAATTGTGTTCTATAGTGTCGTGAAATGTGTTCTATAGTGTCAGTGAGATGTGTTGTATACTGTCAGTGAAATGTGTTATATAGGGTCAGTGAAATGTGTTCTATAGTGTCATTGAGATGTGTTCTATAGTGTCAGTGAAATGTGTTCTATAGCGTCAGTGAAATGTGTTCTATAGTGTCAGTGAGATGTGTTGTATACTGTCAGTGAAATGTGTTATATAGTGTCAGTGAAATGTGTTCTATAGTGTCAGTGAGATGTGTTATATAGTGTCAGTGAAATGTGTTCTATAGTGTTAGTGAAATATGTTCTATAGTGTCAGTGAAATGTATTATATACTGTCAGTGAAATGTGTTATATAGTGTCAGTGAAATGTGTTCTATAGTGTCAGTGAGATGTGTTATATAGTGTCAGTGAGATGTGTTCTATAGTGTCAGTGAAATGTGTTCTATAGTGTCAGTGAGATGTGTTATATAGTGTCAGTGAAATATGTTCTATAGTGTCAGTGAGATGTATTATATAGTGTCAATGAAATCTGTTATATAGTGTCAGTGAAATATGTTCTAAAGTGTCAATGAAATGTGTTCTATAGTGTCAGTGAAATGTGTTATATAGTGTCAGTGAAATATGTTCTAAAGTGTCAATGAAATGTGTTCTATAGTGTGAGTGAAATGTGTTATATAGTGTCAGTGAAATGTGTTCTAAAGTGTCAGTGAAATGTGCCATAGTACCAGTACAGTGAGTGAGATGAGAGTAAAGTGAAGGATTATTACCAGTATCAATGTGAAACTTATGTGGGGCCTAAATATATGAAGCGTTCTAGCTAAAGTGGATCAAGTCACAAATTTTCATAAATTGAGTTTAATTTATTTTCTGATTATATGAAGTTGGATCTTTACCGAGCAGTAATTGATTAAGGCTTAATTCCAAGCATTCGCCGGTAGGTGACACCACTCACTTTTGGCTCAGATTATTTGTTCACGATATTCTGAGCCATAGTGGATCAAGTCACAAAAGAGTTTCGTCAATTAACATCACAATTATTTATATTTTATAAATCTAGAATTTGAGAATGGAGCAATAAAATTATTGATAGTCAAATTAGATTTAATCCACTAGAGCAAGTTAACTTTAAGTCCTATTATCTCAAAACTACGTCTCATGGACTTGATCCACTTTAGCTCTGAACGCCGTTGTAATGTAAAATTAGGTTCACTTATTAATTAGGTTATTTTATGTATAATTATTAATTGTAACTATTGTGTATGATTCTATTGTGTATTCTAATTGTATTGTGTATATAATTATATTGTATATTGTATACATATTGTTGTACAATGCTTTAACTAAATTACACCCAGAACTTCTAACATGTAACCCACTAACATATAACAAGAAAATTAGAAACGTGTTAATATCTTCAATTTGATTAAATAAATTTATAGCCTATGTGTATTAATTAATCAACCTATATTATATTTGTATTCTATAATTTTTAAATATATATTAGTCCTACTTTTCACGTGCGATATAATTTTTCTCTAGTGTTAATATTATATTATATAATTCCATTGCCGCTGTAATTATATTTTAGTTCCTATTTTATTTTACTTATTTAGTTTTATTATTATTATTTTTTTTTTATTTTAATATTATATCTGAACTGCGACCGAGCACGAGCGCTGCTCATTCGGTCTCAAATTTTGTTAATACTACTGTATCTTCTTTTTATATTGCTTGTATTATTTTATTTCTATTTCTCTTGTTTGTTTTGTAATTATATTCTTTATTCTGTATATTTAAATTTAAATAAATAAATAAATGAATAAATAAATAAATAATTGTATTTTATATTGTTTATATTGTTTGCACTACTTCCATCGGGTGCTTGCCTACTTGCAGTGTAAATAAATACATACATCTATTTGTTTAAACATGAAATCTTTCATATAAAATAGTCCACGCCTGTGGAGTAACGGTCAGCGCTTCTGGCTGCGAAACCAGGTGGCCCGGGTTCGAATCCCGGTCGGGGCAAGTTACCTGGTTGAGGTTTTTCCGGGGTTTTCCCTCAACCCAATACGAGCAAATGCTGGGTAACTTTCGGTGCTGGACCCCGGACTCATTTCACCAGCATTATCACCTTCATATCATTCAGACGCTAAATAACCTAGATGTTGATACAGCGTCGTACAATAACCCAATAAAATAATAATAAAAAATCATATAAAATAATTTTGTGCGAGATCGTGCGTATTTGCTTGTTTCCCGCACAGAACCAATACGCGGTAAGTGTGAAATACCACATTCAGTATTCCCAACGTAACACACATAACAATTTCCCTCTTCTTACCGCTTAAGCGCGACATTCATTTTTCTGCTTCAGGCGTTTAACATATTATTTTTAGAGACGTTTAACATAGTAATAATTATAAATTGGAATCTTACCACTGCAATTTCACCTAAATTGCAATGTTAATTATTGTTTTTAAATATTTGCAAAAATTAAGTAAAGTCTACTACTCCACGAAACTTATTGCATTCCTGATACAAGTAACATTAAGGAAGCCATGAAAAAATCAACGAGATTCCAGATGCCGATGTTATTACTGCAATATGTTATATAAATAATATTATTAAAATATTAAAATGAAAAATAAATCATTACATAACCTTACCGTTTGTTTTAAGTTCGCATTTATTGACTGGGGAAAAAAAAAGACAGACGTATATCACGGCCTGCTGGAATATAGTAAACACATAAAACATTTTATAGCTACAATGTTGAAGATAGATATTTTAGTTTTTAAAAGTTACCGTCATTGAACAGAAACCAAGATGAAAATTTCATTGCAACTAATTAGAAATTCGTCTTTCAGGTATGTAATAAACGATCTTCGCACAAAATAATGTACGATACACGAGCGGTATGTTTGTTTGCATGTTCTCGGAAATTAGAAAAGCTCAACTACGTTTCGCTTTTTCAATGTTTTCGTCGACCATGAAAACGTCAACATACCGCTCTTGTAACGTATATTACTATTCTGTTTGAAATGTCTCAAAGAATAACCCCCTGAAACATTAAATCCGTAGTTTTCATCAACACCATCGTGTCCACGAAAATAACAAAGCGTTCCGGTTCGTGATAATGCTCTTTTCGATTCCCGTCAAGATTCACAGTTTAAAATATCTGATGTAGAGAATTCGTTAATTCTCATAGAATACTCCTGTAGCATTTACTTACTTAGATCGACCCGCAGCTTCGAACTAAGCATCCTTATTCGCGGCACAATGAGATGGAACTGAATCTCCAGAGAAGCCCGAGTGTTGGCAGACATTACGGGGCTATTCAAGACCTCTACGTGTGTGCATTGTTTCGTCTGTAATACGAAGATGTACAGTAGATATATTTGTGCTTGTGTCTGTTATGTGACGTAAGTAAGTTATTCATGGAATGCAGCCGTTAGAGATTAGTCATTCTCATGAAGCTCTTGCACTGAAACAATGCAGTGATTCACCGACAGTTGTTTTGCACGATTATTTGAAGTGTTCAGTTAAGTTTGCAACATTTTGTTTACTTCTAACTATTGCGTCATGATTCATCGTCGTCGTCATCATCATTAATCATCATCATCATCATTATGATCATGGATGGGAAACTCGTGTTCACAAAGTGCTAAAAAACCTTGAAAGAGAGAAAGACAGACGAAGTCATCCGCAGCAGTTACAAGTTGCTTGTAGTTTCGCTACAAAGGCAGTTCACTGCCACGGTGCGCTCTGGCGGCTCATGCAGGTGGTCGTGATATCTACTCCATGATTTGAATTTCAGAATGACGCATGGTACAACAATTATAGGCTAGTAGTTTCAGACAGACTGTACCTAAGCACACATAACAAAATTATATTATTTCCTATCTTTGTAAATTAGTTTAGTACTGGAAACACAAACTGAATACAACATTTTGAAGATACAACAAATATAGCTGCAACATTTATTTATTATTACACTATTTGTTAATATCTATTGTTATGTGGCCTAATTTTTTAAAACATGGAACGCGAGAATTTACAAGTGTTTATACATTAAAGAGTATTCCTCTGTTCTCAGAAAGGTAATAGTCAGTATTCGCAAATAACCACAAATTCAAGGAAATATTTTGTACATGTCACGGCAGAAGAAATAAACTTACTTCTAAACTCTTTCTGTATATTGAGAGCTCTTACACTTCTTTCTTGTATTAAACTCAAACACATAATGTGGAAGCAAAGAGCAGCCTATATTTGGAAATTCTGACTTAGGTAGCATTACGAACGGTTCGATTCCTGATTTCGCTGGAATTTGAATAGCATGCTGTTCTGTAGATTTATCAATTCAAGCTATAAACTTTCAGAATCTTCTATCGGCTGTAAGCTAAAAGGATTTCAGAAAAATCTCGATTCCTTGTTAATTGTCACTGTTTCTCCAAACTTAGCAGTGAATTCTGCTGAAGGTCTTGAAGTAGGGTCTTATATTTGATAAGAAGATTTTCTTATCACTCTTCAAGATAGTTTATAGTCAAAGAAAGTGAAGTTGTCTGTGTTCTACATGATACAGCCACATTTCAAATTTATCCATAAATGCTCTTAGCTAATCGATCATATGTCGTGCAATTCTGTAATTCGCACGCACAACGTGCTAACGATATTTGATATCAGTCTCACCTTGTTGATATCCATTTTTACCTTTAGCTATTCTAAAGCAGATCATACTTACTTACTTACTTACAAATGGCTTTTAAGGAACCCGAAGGTTCATTGCCGCCCTCTCATAAGCCCGCCATCGGTCCCTATCCTGCGCAAGATTAATCCAGTCTCTATCATCATATCCCACCTCCCTCAAATCCATTTTAATATTATCCTCCCATCTACGTCTCGGCCTCCCTAAAGGTCTTTTTCCCTCCGGTCTCCCAACTAACACTCTATATGCATTTCTGCATTCGCCCATACGTGCTACATGCCCTGCCCATCTCAAACGTCTGGATTTAATGTTCCTAATTATGTCAGGTGAAGAATACAATTCGTGCAGTTCTGTGTTGTGTAACTTTCTCCATTCTCCTGTAACTTCATCCCACTTAGCCCAAAATATTTTCATAAGCACCTTATTCTCAAACACCCTTAATCTATGTTCCTCTCTCAGAGTGAGAGTCCAAGTTTCACAACCATACAGAACAACCGGTAATATAACTGTTTTATAAATTCTAACTTTCAGATTTTTTGACAGAAGACTGGATAATAAGAGCTTCTCAACCGAATAATAACACGCATTTCCCATATTTATTCTGCGTTTAATCTCCTCCCGAGTGTCATTTATATTTGTTACTGTTGCTCCAAGATATTTGAATTTTTCCACCTCTTCGAAGAATAAATTTCCAATTTTTATATTTCCATTTCGTACAATATTGTGGTCACGAGACATAATCATATACTTTGTCTTTTCGGGATTTACTTCCAAACCGATCGATTTACTTGCTTCAAGTAAAATTTCCGTGTTTTCCCTAATCATTTGTGGATTTTCTCCTAACATATTCACGTCATCCGCATAGACAAGCAGCTGATGTAACCCGTTCAATTCCAAACCCTGCCTGTTATCCTGAACTTTCCTAATGGCATATTCTAAAGCGAAGTTAAAAAGTAAAGGTGATAGTGCATCTCCCTCCTTTAGCCCGCAGTGAATTGGAAAAACATCAGATAGAAACTGACCTATACGGACTCTGCTGTATGTTTCACTGAGACACATTTTAATTAATCGAACTAGTTTCTTGGGAATACCAAATTCAATAAGAATATCATATAATACTTCCCTCTTAACCGAGTCATATGCCTTTTTGAAATCTATGAATAACTGATGTACTGTACCCTTATACTCCCATTTTTTCTCAATTATCTGTCGAATACAAAAAATCTGATCAATAGTCGATCTATTACGCCGAAAACCGCACTGATGATCCCCAATAATTTCATCTACGTACGGAGTTAATCTTCTCAAAATAATTCTAATGCAGATCTAGACAGTATTTCTTTACTAAAACCTTCACTGTGTTTATTATTTGTAACATAAAATGTCATGCGTAATAAAGTGTAATAGAACATAATACAAGCTTTACCTTCCTTCTTAATAAAAAGAATCTTTCTCTTTCGACTCATCACTGAAGGGAAATGATCTGTTAATTACATTGTTTTTCACTTAAAACGAGCCGCCACTTACTGCAGAAGCGAGTAAACTTGTGTCTTGCAAGAACCTCATACAGATACTACAGCTAATACAGAGTCCGTTCTACCTGCACTGAGATTGTGTTCACACTTTGAGAGCACGAGTTGCCCACCCATGATCATGATCATCATCAATAACAAAAATCCACAACCACAAAATCCACCAATGTTGAATTCAGACTTTTTATATCGAAATATGCAGAGTGGAAACGACATAGCTTAACAGTCCAGATTGAAGAGGGCAACACAATACTGTACACTTTGTCAAATTGAAACTAGCCGGCGTCTGAGAGACAAAGCTCAAATCGGGTATTTCCGTGAGCGCTCGGGACAGCCAAACTTTGTTCAAGAGATTGCGTATATTCTTCTAGTAGTTGTAACGGAGAGGGTACAATACATCAGCTATTAATAGATTTCAAAAAGGCATATGAGAAGTTTTATATAATACTAGTGGCTTGTGCAGCAAATGCTGCAAACTAAGTCGATTAGACGTTCAAATAAACATTTTTCACATTTATTTTCATTGAAGAATACCAGGCATTCGGAAAGATATTTGTTTCCATAATAATGAAAGATATTCTCTCTCGAGCCAATACTGAAGAGAACCACGCATATAAATATCTACACCACACCGCCATTAAATATATTAAAAAGACACAACCCCACTTGATTAATAACTATAAAAATATTTGATTTTTAATAATATTATTATCTTACATAAGTTTTATAGCTTTCAGTAGCATATACTATATAGCCACCACTCAGTGAAATATAGAAATCAAAATCTAATTTAAGTTGTTCTCTACATCTACTTATATAACCCCAAAACGTTTCACTTTCATATCATCAATATAGCATTAATATGTATAATTAATGAAAAATAGTCACATCATGGCATTAACTACAATAATATATCATTTCTAATGGTAATAATGTCATCAAACCACCTCAAGTTTTGTAGTTTTTAATATCCACACCACAGAATCGAACCTGTAAATTATTTTTAGTAAGTTAAGTTTTTAATAACCAATTTAATTTGAGCTCTAAATATGTCAGCATTCTTGCAGATCATGGCCTTCGTGTAATATTGTTTACTTTAGTGTGTGTTTTGTTTTATTCTGAAATGCAGTTAGCTAGTTCTCAAAACTGACGACAGATGGATTTTGGAAAATAGGAAAATTATGTTGAAAAATTGACATTTCACTGAAAACTACTATTTTTCTGAAAAACTTTGGGTTCCAAGCTTCAAAATAAGGCGTCATTTATTAAAATCCGTTCAGTCGTTTTCCCGTAATTTCCATTACCAGTTGAAATTATATATATATATATATATATATATATATATATATATATATATATATATATTCTTATTGTATTTGGTATTCCTAAGAAACTGGTTCGATTAATTAAAATGTGTCTTAGTGAAACTTACAGCAGAGTTCGTATAGGCCAGATTCTATCTGATGCTTTTCCAATTCACTGCGGGCTAAAGCTGGGAGATGCACTGTCACCTTTCCTTTTTAACTTCGCTCTAGAATATGCCATTAGGGAAGTTCAGGATAACAGAGGGGGTTTGGAATTGAACGGGTTATAACAGCTTCTTGTCTATGCGGATGACGTGAATATGTTAGGAGAAAATCCACAAAAGATTAGGCAAAACACGGAAATTTTGCTTGAAACAAGTAAATCGATCGGTTTGGAAGTAAATCCCGAAAAGATAAAGTATATGATTATGTCTCGTGACCAGAATATTATACGAAATGGAAATATAAAAATTGGAAATTTATCCTTTGAAGAAATGGAAAAACTGAAATATCTTGGAGCATCAGTAACAAATATAAATGACACTCGGGAGGAAATTAAACGCAGAATAAATATGGGATATGCCTGTTATTATTCCGTTGAAAAGCTTTTGTCATTCAGTCTGCTGTCAAAAAATCTGAAAGTTAGAATTTATAAAACAGTTATATTACCAGTTTTTCTGTATGGTTGTGAAACTTGGACTCTCACTTTGAGAGAGGAACAGAGGTTAAGGGTGTTTGAGAATGAGGTGCTTAGGAAAATATTTGGGTCTAAGCGGGATGAAGTTACAGGAGAATGGAGAAAGTTACACAACGCAGAACTACAGGAATTATACTCTTCACCTGACATAATTAGGAACATTAAATCCAGGTGTTTGTGATGGGCAGGGCATGTAGCACGTATGGGTGAATCCAGAAATGCATATAGAGTGTTAGTTGAGAGGCCGGAGGAAAAAAGACTTTTGGGGAGGCCGAAAGATAGATTGGATGATAATATTAAAATGTATTTGAGGGAGATGGAATATGATGATAGAGACGGCATTAATCTTGCACAAGATAGGGACCAATGGTGGTCTTATTTGAGGGCAGCAATGAACCGCCGGGTTCCTTAAAAGTCGGTAAGTAAGTAAGATGCTGATTTCAGAAAAAATAAGTGCTAAGTTTGATAAAATAGTTGCAAAAAATTGAGGTTTCTACTAATAAGGTATTAGAATTTTTTTGTTTTATTGTGTTCAAAGAATAAGTTGTTAAGATATATTACCTCCACTCTCTATAGTTTACAGATTTAAGAGGAAGAAGGAAAGCTGAGGAATTAATCCGCTACTTAAATGTGAGTGTTATTTATTGAGATTGATTACAATAACTGGATATACACGAAATATAAACACGTAGCGTTTTTTGTCACACGTCTCATCAAGCAATGTTAATTACTCCTGACTGCCTCTTCGTATCTGAAGCTATGAGAGGTCGTTCAATATTAAATTCCCAGCCCTCCAAACCAATCAAGGAAAGAACGTGTGGCTGCCGTCAAAGGCATTTGTATCACATCGAAATAGGAGGGAGGGAATCTATATCAAGTCGGAGCAGAGGTGTAGGATCCAAGAACAAGCCAACCTCGCTTTGACGGCTCTGTAACAGGAGACAATTAGAGAAGCAGAGAAGATATCCGGCAGGGAAGGGGGGACCCCTGTGCATCCCATAATCTTGACAAACAAGCAAAGGGACGGGCTTGAGTCTCGTTACGCCCTGCCGACCAAGGAAGTTGCAACAGCCGGGAAGTCACCCCTGCTTCAGGGGATGTGGGCAACTTTATCTCATTCCACTCTCATAATCTCTTAATGGACGTCAGTTTACGTCTCCCTGTGTCATAAAAGTGCCCAATGAATTATATATTACTTTTTCTCTCTAAAGGTCTCAGCACTAAGCGAGAAATAAGTCAGCTATCTCGAAAAAATGCTTTCCTAATGAAGAGAAAAACTGCAAAACATACTTCTTTAAAATTTAGTTTTCTATCTTCATAATATAATTTTCGTCATATCATCCTTGCTGAAAACTTCAGTCTTAGACAATTTTTCTGAAAATTTTAAGAAGTACATTTGTAAGAAAAAATACGAATTTATTCTTACATAACTTATACAGAGTGTTTCCGAATTGGTGTTACAAAACTTCAGGGACAATGGCGAAGGTTACATGTATCAATCAATTTGAGATAAGGAACTATGGTCTGGGTCCACATCTGTGAAGTAACGGTTAGCGCGTCTAGCCGCGAAACCAGGTGGCCCGGGTTCGATTCCCTGTTAGGGCAAGCTAACTGGTTGAGATTTTTTCCGGGGTTTTCCCCAACCCAATATGAGCAAATGCTGGGTAACTTTCGGTGTTGGACCCCGGACTCATTTCACTGGCATTATCACCTTCATCTCATTCAGACGCTAAATAACCTAAGCTGTTGATAAAGCGTCGTAAAATAACCTACTAAAATAAAAAAAAACATGGTCCGGAAATGACTGAGTCGAAAGTTATAAGCAAAAATTGTTGTGTGGAAATGGAATTGTAATTTGACAACACGTGCCTCCTTTCCTTAACTTTTGGAACAGTCGTGGAAAAATGGTATGGGCTGGATGTCTCCTACGTGGATACTTGTACGATACAATCTGTGAGCTTATCTACTGTTCCCATTGGCTCATCCGTATTCGAAAATCAGATCTGCTTATTCCGCTCCAGTGTACTCCATTTCACTAGGACTGATCGACTGGACACTGCAACTTGTACAGTCGATCAGTCATAGTGTAATGGAGGAGTACACGATCTGATTTGCGAATACGTATGAGCCAATGGGAACAGTAGACAAGCTCACAGATTGTATGGGGCCAAGTACCTACGTAGGAGACATCCAGCCCATACTATTTTTCCACGACTGTTCCAAAAGTTAAAGGAAGGAGGGCACGTGGTGTCAAATTACAATTCCATTTCCACACAACTATTTTTGCTTATAACTTTCGACTCAGTCATTTCCGGACCATGGTTCCTTATCTCAAATTGACACATGTACCCTTCGCCATCATCCCTGAAATTTTGTAACACCAATTCGAAAACATCCTGTATAAGCAGTATGGGATGAAGATAAATGCAAACAAGACGAAGACCATGGTTGTTGCAAGAAAAATAAAGAAGATAAACTTGCGAATTCTAAATGAGGCACTAGAGCAAGTGAACAGCTTCAAATACTTGGGATGTGATATAATCAGTAACATTGGCTGCTGCCAGGAAGTTTAAAGGAGGATAGCAATGGCAAAGGAAGCTGTTAATAGAAAGAGGAGCATCTTCTGCGGACCTCTGGAAAAAGAAGTAAGGAAGAAACTAGGGAAGTGCTTTCTGTGGAGTGTGGCATTGTATGGGGTAGAAACATGAATATTGCGAAGAAGTGAAGAGAAGCGAATAGAAGCATTTGGAATGGATATGGAGAAGAATGGAACGTGTGAAGTGGACAGACAGAATAAGAAATGAAGTTGTATTGGAAAGAATGGGTGAAGAAAGAATGAAGCTGAAACTAATCAGAAAGAGAAAAAAGAATTGGTTCGATCACTGGCTGAGAAGAAACTGCCTACTGAAGGATTCACTGGAAGGATGGTGAACGGGAGAAGAGTTCGAGGCAGAAGAAGATATCAGATGATAGACGACATTAAGGGGAGGCAGAGGTGAATATTTAAAAATCCACAAAATGTATCCGATTTGTTTGAAATTGATCATGGATACTAAGTATGTTACTAGTAATGGACATACCAAGTTTCAACTTTCTAAGTACAATAGTTCTGTACATATTAATAATTTTATAAAACTTTATATCGTTTGATATAAAATGCTCCATGCACCATATTGTAACAAATGTTCAATATTTCTTTTTATTTATATGTTCAGAGAAGGTATATAAATAATGATAAGTATTGGTTTATTATGGGAATAATATAGTAATACAGTTATCTCGGTTTTAATTCCATACTTTAAAGGGCACAAAATCAAAAAGTAACATCGGAATATGAAAATATACGGTCTTACTAATAAAAACTCTATATACAGACGTTTAACTGTCTTATATAATGAGTAGCTCGTTTATAAGTCGTATATAAATTCCTTACTAATAATCACTACATACGTCGTGTATAACAGTATAACTGTTACACAGCTACGTCATAGCTTCGTCATTACTTCGTTACGAAAGGTAATAGAATATCTGCGTTTCTCTACTGGATCCGGTAGAGCGCTCTAGTGTGGCGTGTTAAATATCGATAGTACAACTGGCTCTAATCGATTACCACACTACATTTTGGTCAGAGAGTACAAGCTACAGCAATATTATTCTAATAATTCTATGACTTTTGGTTTGTTCTTCTGTGGTTACAAGGTAAACATCATCGTAAAATGACAGTCGATACGAACAGCTGTTAAAGGGGCGGCCATTTTTTCGCTATATACAACGCTTAAACAAGGGGTTTCGTGTATATAACTACTGCAAAGCAATTCCCATTGTATAGGTACAGCCTGTTTATACGTCCATAGCTTATTCACGGTTTATTAGTAACGTTTTCTGTCTCAACTCTGCATAAGTCTCGTATAAAAACTGTACACGATTTATTAGTAAGGCTGATAGTGTATAAAGGTAATAAAAAACAAATTTTCATTTTTTCTTCAGTTTTGTTAAAAATTTCACCTCTGCCTCCCCTTAAGATATAAATGGATCATATGCGGAGACTAAGAGGAAGGCAGAATATATGAAAGATTGGAGAGTGCTGGGTTTGCACTGAAATACCTGCCCATGGGCAGAACATTTATGTATGTGTATAGTATAAAATGACGCTTCGCTATTCTAAGCACGGTTATGCAAGACTTACACACGGTTCTTCGGCTACCCGTGAGCAGCTTTAAAAGCTCTTTGCGAAGTGCCTTAAACCGAGGAAGTTGTCCGGCTTTCCCGTGTCAGCCCGGTGATCAGCATTCCCACCGCGTGCAAGTCTGTGCCAAATCCTTGAACTCAGGGCTCTGTCACTCCGATTTTCCTCCAAGACCAGAGTACCACCCTAACTGCATTTATCTCTTCATAGCGCTTCTCTGTGCACGTCGCTCTCCTGGGTGCTGTATCGACGATGCTCCACGCTGTAATGTTACCTCTCCGTCCTTCCCCCCGCGTCCCTTATCACCGTCCTGAGTGCCAACATAAAACATCTTAAGAATCCCGAACTATGTACATACCGGTGCATTGTCTGTTACAGGCATTGTGTAATCCAACCCCTTTACCTCTTTCTTGCAATTGTTTCACTTGGAGGGACTTGGTTTGCTAGTGATATCTGATGCCGTAACAGGAAGTGCAGTGCAATGCATAGAAGCTCGTCAAAGCATGGAGAAACAAGAAACTTTACAAAGTTGTGGGAGGCATAGGCCTACTGGTACAAGACTTGTATTTCTGTCTATAGACTGCAAGTTCTACCTTAATTGAAGTTGTTTTGGCTGCTTTCTCTGTTATGAAGTGATGATGTGATAGTCCTACTTCTCGATACAGTTTTAATGCAAGTTCTTTATACTTCGTACGTGTATATTAAGGTGAAGGGTACATCTTTCCTTAGTATATTGTATGTACTGCATTTAAACATTTCTTCCTGAGAACCTACAAGTCCTTTTAAAATAAATGGATTTAATGTTCATACTTATGCCAGGTGAAGAATATAATGCGTGCAGTTCTGCGTTGTGTAACTTTCTCCATTCTCCTGTAACTTCATCCCTCTTAACCTGAAATATTTTCCTAAGCATCTTATTCTCAAACACCCTTAACCTCTGTTCCTCTCTCACAGTGAGAGAGTCCAAGTTTCACAACCATACAGAACAACCGGTAATATAACTATTTTACAAATTCTAACTTTCAGCTTTTTTAAGAGCAGACTGGATGACAGAAGCTTCTCAACCGAATAGTAAAAAGCATTTCCCATATTTATTCTGCGTTTAATTTCCTCCCGAGTATCATTTATATTTGCTACGGTTGCTCCAAAATATTTGAATTTTTCCATCTTTTCAAAAGATAAATTTCCAGTTTTTATATTTCCGTTTCGTACAATATTCTGGTCACGAGACATCATCATATACTTTATCTTTTCGGGATTTACTTCCAAACCTATCTCTGGTATACTGATTATTTATTTATATACTGTTAAATTAAGAACATCACTCGTTGTGTTCATTTTGCATTGAAATGAATAGTAACACATATATTAACTTTCAAGGTTCATTACTTAAATGCTACAAATTTATGTTTCCGTAGAAAGTTTTGGAAAATCTAAAGCAGGCTAGGTGCAAAGAAATCTCAAAGAAACTACGGACAAAAAATCTAGCATAATCGTAAACCTTGAAACGACATAACGCATTATAAATACAATGACTTTGTTACAATATTTTTTTAAATTACAGTGCCGCCACTGATAGACTTTCCCAGATGCAAAAAATTTCAACAACTCTACGTAGAAGTCAATCATCCGCAATAGAAATAGAGTGAGGCTGACGTCATATTTCCTCTACTTACGGGTTCTGCAGGCCTGACCTTGCACAATGTAGACAGCAAGATAATTCACTTTCCTTCAAGACCTGAATGCCAGCTCAGATTCTCGAAATCTTACGCACGTACTTCTATTAGTTCAGATGTTTCCTTACAGGCCGCCACTGCTCGCTGCATCGCATATGGACTTCATGAAGGTAAAAGAGTGGGAGATAAAAGATACCGCCACGAGAAGCCTCTTCGACTCTCATAAAGAGATTCTTAATTCCCTCCCTTGAGACCAATACAAAACAGAGCTCTTAGCGGGGACAATCCGAAACCGGGTTTAAACATTTATATTTGAGTTGGATATTCTTTTCCAACTAAACTTGATTACTACATAACTATACTTCTTAGTTGGAAAGATAATGTGATAATACTCCACCAGCAGTAACAGTGATTCAGTCGAAGAGGGCGCGAAAGATTGAACATTCTGAGTTTCTCGTTAGTGGACATTTTCTGAATACGATTATTAAAAGTTAATCATCAATTTCACTATGAAATGATGATAAGCATTATACATACATTATTCATTGCTGAGAAGTATTTCCTGTTGTTTTTTTTTCTCTTTTTTACCTAACCAGCGAATAGAGATTATAAAGAATGGACACTGAGCGAAATTTCCTGTGTTTTGTTTCTCTGTGCGCCAGCGGTTAGTTCCATTTTCAAGCGCTAGAGGTAGTGTAATCGAGCATACGCTAAGATAATAATTGAGAATAGAGTTTACATAATCGAGTAACGCTTTGCTTCAAATAAATTCAAGTTAACAGCTTTTCCTTATTTCTCAGTGACAAATTAGTTGTAATAATAATATTTTAAATTTCAGATATAATATATTATATTATAAAATAATATAATACATTATAAAATTAAGTATCGAATTCTCGTAAGAGTTTTACTTCTCGTAAGAGTTTTTTTTTTCCATTTTCAGTGCTATGAAATCATTACATATTTTAATTGTTGTTGGGGTCAACGTCTCAACTCTCATTATAAAGTTAATGACGGATTTATTATTTTATGGATCCAATTTATTTTATTTGAGTACATAATGTACCTAGATGTATTAATTATATGTGTTTTATTTCCGCTGTGTCGACTGCTACCTGGTGTGATGTCAGCGCCAAATCTAGGGCTTGCTGGCTTGAAGGTCATTGAAATCAGTCCGGCTACATCAAAGACACCGACGCGGAGTGTCCATTCTTTATAATCTCTATTCGCTGACCTAACCACTGAAAGAGTAGAACTCATGCTCAAGGGCGGAATTTGAATATGATGTTACGAGTTAATTCTTAAAATGACCTTAATTGACAATTATTTGTGAAGTTTCATTTATAAAATTACAGACATATCTCGCAAATGTTTCATTATCTTTCATTTGAAAATGTTCTGTGACCTGCTGTAATTTAATGCAATATCATAGATAAATATATAATTTATCCATGGCAATATTGATACCGTTTATGCGTAGTGTAATAGTGCTGAGTTTTGAAATGCATCTAAGATCAAGCAACATTGCATAAAATTGTTAACCTGCTTTAAGCACCTTATATATATATATATATATATATATAAATATATATATATATATGTTTTCAGAGGATAATGATTGTGAGTTTTAGTGGTTTCCATAGTAAGAATTTACCAAGATGAATAATAAGAACAAATATTTGTTTATTTTTTCTTACTGTGGAATTTTATTCTACAACTGGTAATAATGGTATACTTTTAATACTAAAAGGCTGTGAGAAAATTTATATTTTAAGTAATGAAAATAAAAAAGTTGTTTTTGGGGTATCGTGCAACCAGCGAATAGGGATTATAAAGAATGGACACTTCGCGTCGGTACCTTTGATGTAGCCGGACCGATTTCAATGACCTTCAAGCCAGCTAGAGCGTCAGATTCTGCTTTCTCCCTAGAGTTGGCGCTGACATCACACCAGCTAGCAGTCGACACAGCGGAAATGTAATACATATAATTAATACATCTAGGTACAATGGACTCAAATAAAATAAATTGGATCCATAAAATAATAAATCCTTCATTAACTGTAATGTCTAGACTCTAGAGTTCCTTTATAATGAGAGTTCAGACGTTGACCCCTACAACAATTAAAATATGTAATGAATTGATAGCGCTGAAAATGGAAAAACAAAACTCTTACGAGAAGTAAAACCATATACCTATATTATATTATATACAAATATTAAACGAATACGATACTTAATTTTATAATGCATTGTATTATTTTATAATATAATTTATGATATCTGAAATATAAATTAATATTATTATTACAACTAGTTTGTCACTGATAAATAAGGAAAAGCTGTTAACTTGAATTTATTTGAAGCAAAGCGTTGCTGGATTATGCAATAAGGTAGGCGATGTTTGGATCCTGTGCCTTAATTCTATTCTCAATTATTATTATCGCGTATGCACGATTACACTACCTCTAGCGCTTGAAAGTGGAACTAGCCGCTGGCGCACAGAGAAACAAAACATAGGAAAATTCGCTCAGTGTCCATTCTTTATAATCCCTATTCGCTGGTGCAACTTTGTGCAGAACGACTTCTCTTACGGGACTGTGCGAACTTTTTTCAATATCTGGTATAGTTACAAAACAATTCACCCAGAATCGATGAACTTAATATAATAAATTTCTGTTAAATATTTGACTACAGGTATCTTTATTTAAGGGGACACAGAATTGCCTATCTAGAAAATGTTATATTATGTTCTTTTTTATTACAATATAAACTTTATTGTATACTAGCCGTATCCGTGCGCTCCGCTGCACCCGATAGAAATAAATATAAAGTAATTACATAATTAAAATAGGACATGTGATCCAGGTAACATTCGTGTTTGATAGAAGGATAAATCGTTTAATATGTTACTTAATTTAAATTGTATTCAATTAATTAAAATGCGATCATTTTGGTCCAGAGAGCACTCATTTGGTGCAATGACAATTCTTTTAACATGTTTCTTAATTTTACATTACACTATATTATATATTATATTATATTATATTATATTATATTATATTATATTATATTATATTATATTATATTATATTATATTATATTATATCAGAACTTACTGTAATAACATTATAGTATTACGTCCATCTAGAGAAACTACACTTTCCAATGGTGAAATAATAATTAATTATACAAATCGGTTAATTTAGCTTCCGATATTACTTCATACAAACACAGAAACATTCTCTGTAGGCTATCTTTCATAGCTTTCGATTGTTGCTGTCCAAGGCCCCTTATAGACGAAGGCATTTGTTTTTTAATTCATTACACGGCCTTAGATGGCAGTTATTTTAATTTTAAAACTCATTTATCTCATTAAATATCAGTCCTATCAAAATTTTTGAAGGAATAAACCTTATCGAAAATTAATTTTAAAGAAACTTTTGTTATGTAACATTTTTCACAAAAATCAATAATAAGCTAGATATTTCGATGTATTTAATTCAGGCCCCCTTATAACCCCCCTTTTAAATAATGTATTTTGAATTCCATATAGCCTAAAATCTAAGTTACAACGAACTTAATTTATATTCCAATTTTCATCGAAATCCGTTCAGCCATTATCGCGTGAAAAGGTAACAAACATCCAGACAGACAGACATGCAAACAAAAATTTCAAAAATGCGATTTTCGGTTTCAGGGTGGTTAATTATATATGTTAGGACCAATTATTTTTGGAAAATCGAAAAGTACCAGAAAAATTTCGGCTGCAGATTTATTATTAGTATAGATAAATATGTATATTATAGATAAATAAGTACATACAGTTATTATGGAAAACGTACGAGACACGCTATTGGACTGCGACGAAAATCGGCGAAAGATACCTAGAGATTAATTTATTTAGTGTTCTGCCCAAGGGTAAGTCTTTCACTGCAAAACCCACCTTTCTCCAATCTTTCATATTTTCTGCCTTCCTCTTTGTTTCCTCATATGATCCATATATCCTAATGTCGTCTATCATCTGATATCTTCTTCTGCCCCGAACTCTTCTCCCGTTCACCATTCCTTCCAGTGCATCCTTCAGTAGGCAGTTTCTTCTCAGCCAGTGACCCAACCAATTCCCTTTTCTCTTTCTGGTCAGTTTCAGCATCATTCTTTCCTCACCCATTCTTTCCAACACAACTTCATTTCTTATTCTGTCTGTCCATTTCACATCTTCTCCATATCCACATTTCATTCGGCCGGGGAGCGTAGTCGGTATAGCGCTGGATTTCTGTGCTCGAGGTTGCGGGTTCGATCCTGGCCCAGGTCGATGGCATTTAAGTGTGCTTCAATGCGACAGGCTCATGTCAGTAGATTTATTGGATGTATAAAGAACTGCGAGACAAAATTCCGACACACCGGCGATGCTGATATAACCTCTGCAGTTGCGAGCGTCTTTAAATAAACCATAATCTTTTATCCACTTTTCAAATGTTTCTCTTCGCTTCATCGTAATGTCCATATTTCTGCCCCATACAATGCCACACTCCACACAAAGCACTTCACTAGCCTCTTCCTTAGTTCTTTTCCAGAGGTCCGCAGAAGATGCTCCTTTTACGGATCTCTGGGAAAACAATTAAGAAAGAGACTAGTGAAGTGCTTGGTATGGACTGTGGCGTTGAAAATATTATTTACATAACAGTTATATATGTTTCATATTTTAACTTATTTATTCATTGTTTTACTTTCTTGAAGTATGGTTTGTTTCTGCAACATGTTGAAAAGTTCTAAACGATAAGTTAAAATGTGGAACATATTTAAATATTTAAATAACATTATGCAAATCTGACTTTCAGGTAGAAGCTCCCTGTGAAGTAGGCTTGAGACAAGAATTTTGACGGTGTCATGTGTAGTTTCTGGGGTAGCTCAGTCGGTAGAGCATTCGTGTGCTTGAATGATTGATACCTGGGATTGATACCCGGCCACGGAACAATTTTTCCCTTAAAATTATTTAAATAGCATTGTTGTAAAACCGGTAGGCTACTACCAACATAAATAATCTACAAAACATTTCAAAATAAAATAAAATAATTAGAAAGTGACGGTAAAAACTATGTGAGGTATTTCAATACCCCATTTAGTATTTATGTGTTTTCCAAGAGAATAAATTAACTGTCTTAATTTTAGCAGTTGGCATACGAAAACACAAAGCAACTCTGACACAATAAAAGAAATATCATTACATAAGAAGAGCTTTTAATGTGTTTTTAATTAAAACAACTGTATCTGGGGTGTAAAAACACCCCACCCAGTCCGCAGAAGGTTAATGGGTGAACATAATAGGGTGCGAAACTGAGGTCAACGGAACAAACTCCACTTTGAAATATCAAATGGCACCCCTATATTTATACTTAATTATGAAAGAGCATTCAATTGTTTATACACATCATTAATAATTTGTTTTCTAATCTTCTGCTTTCTATCATCGCCTAGCAATCTGTATTTTAGTTATTGTTGATTAGGACCGAAGAGAATAAAGCTACAAAAACTTAGTGAGTATTTCATGTAATAGTTGTGTTTGTGTATTAAATTATTTTAAAATACCCTTCAAGAGAGAACTCATTCTTATTCATTAAATTTAGGGAATTAAATAAAATGAACTGTGTTTTCATTCTACAAACAACAACTAATAATAATAATAATAATAATAATAATAATAATAATAATAATAATAATACAGGTTGCTAGGCAACGATAGACAACAAAAGATGCTAGAAAAAATGAATGAGGTGTATAAACAATTGAATGCTCTTTCATATTAATTTAAGTATGAAATATAGGGATGCCATTTGAAATTTCAAAGTGGTTGGGAGTTGGAGTGAAATCTAAAATGCAATTAAATTAAGTTGTAGAAATAACATAGGTAACATATATTTCTTGTTTTTAATACACCGCTACATTCATTTGTTGACAAAACAAAAGAAAGGTATCCAATGTCAACAAGAGACATAGCTTACATTGGTTATCTATGCCTTGATGACCTCATGGTTACATACAGTATAAAAAAGTGCCTGAATCTCCCATTCTTTAACAACTAAAGGTTTACCTCCACCTATGAATAATTATCTCTTACTACTACATAATATTTCATGTATTGAATTAACAAATAATTATTGTAATTGCCCACATCTAACACCTTCCACACAAGTCAAATAGTTAGGAATTATTGTAGATCAGCATTTACGTTGGGATGAACAAATATAAGAAAGACAACTTATAAATAATTATAATACTTCGAAATTTTATCACTAAGAAGGCAATGAGAATAATATTTTTGGCTTTAGTACAATCATTAATACAATATGGTGTAATAAATCGGGGTGGAGTAGCATCATCTGTACTTAACTTATTAAGTTTATTACACAGAAGGTTAATAAAAATTTGTCTAACCAAAAATATGGATTGCCCAATTACAGATTTTAAAGTGTTAACTATTGAAGAAATTTATAAATATTGTGACAGCTGCAACGGGGTTCGAACACGCGTCCGACAGGGCAGGCGGCAGACGAAACGCTGGTACGGGGAGCATCTGCATGCTGAAGGGCAGAGGGGGTGTATTACGGCAACGCGTCGAGGGGAGGTTGCGCGCGCAGCTGCTACTTGCGGAGTGAAGGGGAGACGGACCCTCCCGAATCGTCCAGGAGTCCGTCGAAGTGGAGATATCTGATAATTCGAGAGAGCTATCTCTGGTCACCCGTAGAAATTTTTCGTAACTGTGGTTTAGCTATAAAAGAAGAAACGCGAGCGAACTTGAGCAGTTTCAGTTTATTCAGCCAGTCAGTAAGCCAGCGTTGTTACAGTCAGTGAACAGAGCAAGCCAGCCAGTCTTGTGTGCCGGAATTCGACTTGAGTGTGCGTCCGCAACTGTGTCAGCATCCGAAGGCCTAAGTTCGAGTGCAGTGGACCGCAGTTGGAGGGACCTGAGTTCGAGTACAGTGAACTATCTCTGAAGGTCTAGGGTTCGAGATTCTGTGAACGCGAGTGACTGAGCTAGAAGAACTAGCCAAGACAGACGAGCTGTGAACTGAGAACTGACAGTTCTGTGTTGTAAATAGTGCTTTGTGAATATTAGTTAAGATTAACAGTTCATTGTTGTTCGTAATAGTTCAAGTAAAATTGTCATTGTCGTCTGTGGAGTGCACTAACGGATAGGCCTACTGTGTTACTGTGTGGAGAGCAAATCCTATTGTTGAGATAATAAAATTACATTACATTGTTGTTCAGTATAAAAAAATGTACATTGGTGTCAGAAGTGGGATATTATCGACAATATAGTTTACTAACTTACTACCTCAGAAATCAAATAAAACATAAATCTAATCGACATGAATATCGTACTCGAAGGCAAAAGTCTACTTTCCCATTAATTGAGCCTAAATGCCATACAAGTGCAGCTCTTAAACATGGTGCTAGTTTCGGCCCAAGAATTTATAATAAAATTATAAACCATTTTCCAAATTTGAAATATTTTAAAATTTAAGCTTTTAGAAAAGAAATTGGGAAATCCCTGTTATTATTCGGTTGAGAAACTTTTACCATCCAGTCTGCTGTCGAAAAATCTAAGAGTTAGAATTTATAAAACAGTTATATTACCGGTTGTTCTGTATGGTTGTGAAACTTGGACTATCACTTTGAGAGAGGAACATAGGTTAAGGGGTTTGAGAATAAGGTGCTTAGGAAAATATTTGGGGCTAAGAGGGATGAAGTTACAGGAGAATGGAGAAAGTTACACAACACAGAACTGCACTAATTGTATTCTTCACCTGACATAATTAGGAACATTAAATCCAGACGTTTGAGATGGGCAGGACATGTAGCACGTATGGGCGAATCCAGAAATGCATATAGAGTGTTAGTTGGGAGGTCGGAGGGAAAAAGACCTTTAGGGAGGCCGAGACGTAGATGGGAGGATAATATTAAAATGTATTTGAGACAAGTGGGATATGATAATAGAGAATGGATTAATCTTGCTTAGGATAGGGACCAATGGCGGGCTTATATGAGGGCGGCAATGAACTTCCGGGTTCCCTAAAAGCAGTAAGTAAGTAAGTATGTATATTCATGTTTTTATTGAATATCACTGGCTTCTGTCTGATTGCCAATTTATATTAAATGTGTTTTTTTCCTCTCTTCTTCTCTTTCTTCTTTCTTTTTTTGCTCTTGTGTTTATTTATTGGTTTGAATTAAGTTACTTGCTGTATTTAGTAAACTATCCTTGTAAATTTTATGTTATATTATTGGCTAAGACCACACCGTACACGAGCCTGGCTCTTGCGGTAGTGGCTAGAAACATTTTTGTTTTATAATTTTAATTTTTACTCACTAGTGTGACTGGTTCTCAGTCAATAAATTAGTATTAAATTGTAACAAAACTAACATAATTCAATTTAAATCCTGTCCAAAGCAAACGTCGCAAATTTCTAGCACAATAATTAATAACAGATCCCTATTAGAAACAACAACAACCAAATTTCTTGGCTTAAAAATCGATAATGTGTTAAATTGGAAAAATCATATTAAAGAAATTACCCCCAAACTAAATTCAGCTTGTTTTGCTATTAGATCTATGCAAAAGATAGTAAATATCAATACCTTAAAAACAATATACTTTGCATACTTCCACTCGGTAATGAGTTTTGGAATAATATTCTGGGGAAATTCCACAGATAGTAACAATATGTTTCTATTACAAAAAAGAGTAATTAGAATAATAGTATGTGCCAAATCTAGGGAATCGTGTAGGACTATTTTCAAAAAACTACAAATAATGCCCATGACTTGTCAGTATATCTTTTCATTAATAATCTTCCTCGTATGTAATCGTGAAAACTTTGTAACTAATTCAACAGTTCATAGCATAAATACACGTCAAAAAGTGACTTTCATACTCCATCGGCAAGTCTATCGTGCTATCAAAAATGAGTGCGTTAAGTGGCAGTAAAAAATTTTAATAGCCTCCATATTCATATAAAAAATGAAACTCAAAACATAAAATGATTTAGGGCCAAATTAAAGAAGTACCTAATTTCTCACGCCTTCTATTCTGTAGGTGAATTCATGACATTCAATAACGCTTCATGAAATTGATACTAAAACTTTGTGTTGTACTAGTAGACTATATTGTAAATCTCGTCTGTATATATTTCAACTAGACTGTGACTATAAATTAAGACTTTATAATAGTATTAAGTTTTTTGACTTGTTCCATATTCTAGCTGTAAGCATGTATGAATACCATGGAATGTTAATAAATACAATACAATACAATACAAAACTAGCTAGCTAGTTAAATAAATGAAATTAAATAGGCCTATATGCATTGAAAAAAAAAACAAAAGACGGGTAATGAACAAAGCGATTCTCTTCTATCAGTCTAGTTTCTTCTTTCGTGTCACAATCCATCGTTGCTTCTTAACCCGTTTACATTTCATTGTTTTTAATGGTTGTAGTAGATCCAATGGATTTCACGGAAGGTGGGGGGAGACAATGCACATTTTCATTAGAATACGACATCTGAAGAGGTCTTCGACTGATGTTCCTTGACATCAAACAAGCAGATATTCCCAAAGAGAAGCAATGAGAAGATCTTTAAGTCTGAACATGTTTCCACACAACGAATAAAAGGTACGTTAAGCTGGAGAAGGCGTCCTAATTAACCACGTTTCAGGCTGTTTCTTATTATCTCAGCCAGTTAGTTGAAGCAAAAGAAAGTGAACCAGTTCAATGGAGCAAGGGTTGATCGTTAGAAGACCGCCCTTCCTCAACCCCCGGACTTATCTTCTCAGGAATGACTTTCTAGTTCCTTTCCGGTTTCTTAAGGCGTGAAATGTGTGCATCTCGCGCGGTCGTGGCAACACAACGCACTCCCTTCCGCGCGATTGGGCTAAATTTTAACGCTCCCGCGATTGCTCCCATTAAGCGCTCCATTTCCGGGTTCTCTGTTGTCGATGCGATGATTTACTGCTGGGACACTCAGGAAATTTCACATGTGATCCAATAGCCACCTCTGAAATGGGCTAAATGCTCTCCAGTGTGTGTGGACAACAAGGCTTCCATAGCTTCGAACTAAATTCATTAACTGGAAATGTCGAATACACTTCATCCATCCTTGTATACTGATACGTGCGTTCAAAGCCTTCTGGATATCTCGAGTTCGATTAGTGATAACTAGCGTGGTGGAATTAGATGCAAAAACAGCGGCGGTTTACCAATTAATCAAGATTTAGTTTTGAATCTCCTTTGAATTCCTGTTATGGCGTAACAAAATATGCTCTCTAGAAGATTAGAAAAATTTTAATAACGATAATAATAATAATAATAATAATAGTAATAATAATAATGATAATAATAATAATAATGATAATAATAATAATAATAATAATAATAATAATAATGTAAATTTATTGCAACTCAACAATAATAATTCCTTTCTACAATTCACATTAAACGCTCTCGGCAACAATGGGATTTGCTCTCCACACAGTAACACAGTATTCGTTAGTGCACTCCACAGACGACGACAATGACAATTCACTAGGACTATTACGAACAACAATGAACTGTTAATCTTAACTAATATTTACAAACCACTATTTACAAATCAGAACTCTCAGTTCTCAGTTCACAGTTCTTCTAGCTCAGTCACTCGAGTTCACCGTATCTCGAACCACAGACCTTTAGAGACAGTCCACTGTACTCGAACTCAGATCCCTCCAACTGCGGTCCACTGCACTCGAACTCAGGTCCCTCCAACTGCGGTCCACTGCACTCGAACTCAGGCCTTCGGATGCTGATACAGTTGCGGACGCACACTCGAGTCGAACTCTGGCTTACTCACTGAATGGCTGAATCACACACACACTGTCCGAGTTCCCTCACGCTTCTTCTTTTATAACCACAGCGACGTAGCCTGGAAAGTTCGAATTCCCGATTTTTCCACTTCGACGGACTTCTCCGCACGCAGCAGTTGCGCGCGCACACTCCCTCGCCGAGTAGGCCCTTTCTCTTCTCTCCGCCGCGCGCCGTCCCTCAGTGCTCCGTGGAGCCCGCGCGATCTGCTCTCTTGCGGGACGCTGGTCGTGAGTTCGAATCTCACATCGCTGTCACAATAATAATAATAATAATAATAATAATAATAATAATAATAATAATAATTTATTTTATTTTATTTATTTATTTATTTATTTATTTATTTATTTATTTATTTAATTATTTATTTATTTATTTATTTATTTATTTATTTATTTATTTATTTATTTATTTATTTATTTAGAATATTAACGTGCAAAACAACAGCACAAGGCCAATTAAAGTTTAGCACGATACAAAACAGAACAAAACAACAAATGATGATGAGAATGAATGTTAGAAAATGGCAATGAGAAGAAATACAAACAATATAATAGTCTACATCAATCATAGATCAAATAAAAATTATAAAATCATAAATTAGTAAAATAAGATAATTGAAGTAATGGAATAGTCTACCTTAATCAATTGACCAAATGCAAGAGAAAAAAAAATGGACAAATAATTATTAAAATTAGATCAGTGAGAAAAAAACTCAGATATACTACACATTAAATGGATCCAAGTTGAATCCATGCAAATTAGCATATTTAATGCATCTGCAGACCGGAGAGAGAGATTTAGGATTCTTATTATAAAACAATTTATGAAATCTTAAACCATTAGCTGGAATACGAAGACTGATATTGCTTATGAAAGATTCACAATCAATATCACCCTTAATGACTTTACAAAAAAATAAATAATCAAGATCCTGACGTCTGGTGAACAAACTACCGCAATTGAAATATTTGCATTTAATCTCATAGTTATAATCGGAATTTGGTAAAAATCTATAAGAACACAAGGAAATAAATTTTCTTTGAATATTCTCCAATTTAGCCGAGTCAGTGGAAGTAATGGAGTTCCATACAACAGATGCATATTCAAGCTTGGATCTAACCAACGTATGGTATAAAATTAATAAACACATAGGAGTGGAAAAAGAATAAGTTATAGACCTAATTAGACCAAGCATTCTTAACGAATGGGTATAAATATATTGCACATGATATTGGAAATATAATTTTGAATCAAGTAGGACACCAAGATCTCTAATACAATCTTTCCTTGTAATTACGACATTACTGAGAGAATAGTTAAATTTTTGGGAGATAGTTTTCCGTGAAAAGGAAATAACAAAAGTTTTGGATTGATTGATAATAATAATAATAATAATAATAATAATAATAATAATAATAATAATAATAATGGTTTTATGTAACCTGGCAGAGTTAAGGCCAAAGAACATTATAAATACTTATTTACTGACAAATGGCTTTTAAGGAACCCGCAGGTCCATTGCCGCCCTCACATAAGCCCGCCATTGGTCCCTATCCTGAGCAAGATTAATCAAGTCTCATCATATCCCACCTCCCTCAAATACATTTTAATATTATCCTCCCATCTACGTCTCGGCCACTCCAAAAGTCTTTTTCCCCTCCGGCCTCCCAACTAACACACTATAGGGTAAACTAGGGTCTGTTGGACAATCGGGCATGTTGGACACTGCGTACTTTAACGTGTTACCACGCCACTTGTGGGCACCACATTCTGCTAGAAGTCAATGACGGAAGTAGCTACGTAGCTACTTCCGTCATTGACTTCTAGCAGAATGTGGTGCCCACAAGTGGCGTGGTAACACGTTAAAGTACGCAGTGTCCAACATGCCCGACTGTCCAACATACCCTAGTTTACCCTATATAGAAATTAAAATTTTTACGAGTATGATGCTGCATGTTATTTAAATGAAATATTAAAGCTTCATGTATACTTTTGAGCTAACTAAAGTTTTAAATTTGTTCCCCTCTCGAAGTCACGCCCGTAGTTAACTGAAGTTATTGTAAGTTTCAATAATTCAATGTTGACATTATGAGAATATTATTAAGTCAGTGTAAATGAAATAAGTATTAAATTACAAAAAAATAAATAAATACCTGCGTATTTAGCAGTCCTTTCTGTAGCATTCATCAAAGGACACAATAATCTCTTCTGCCTTGCTTCTTCATCACACATCTTTATTACATTCGCTATACTTTGTCGTGCTTCACTATGCATAGTTTTTTCCATTTTTACGCTTTGTAAATATTATGATAACTGATATCTGACTCTATTGAAATCAAACAGAACTCTACTTCGCTTTAAAAGTACTTAACTAAATATTTCACTGACTAAACAAATTCGTAACTCATTGTCTAACTAAATTACTAATTTAAGATAATTGCCTAATGAAAGCGTAATGCAACCAATCTGACACGATCTTTAAGTTAATTTAAGAAATTAAAATCTGACTTAAGAATGTTTTAATGTAAACTACGCTCGTTATTCACAGTATTCATAATACCAACATCATACAATAAAATCTCAACAGTAACTAATATGCTTGCATAGTTTGCAAAACCAACGTTTTCAGTTCGAGTGTCACTGAACTTTGTCCCAGCCAGTCAATGGCACCACCCTCATCTATAATCTTTTCGCTGTAAGAAAAATCGTAATGTAAACAATAGCACGTGACTGAAGTGAGCCTTCATTGGTCGCTGTTTGGCGCCATAGACTCTCAGTACGTGTTCCCGCCTACTGTTGTACTTTCTGTTTCATGTTAAACATTTCCCTTTACTCGTCAAGTAAGCCTAACCTCACTACTATGCATTCGTTTGCTTAGGAAACATTTACTTTATAATTACTGTAATTAAATTATTTTTAAGTCTTATGTCTTCACAATGGACAGTTGAGGGTGCAGAAGCCATACTTCAGTACCACGTGCTTACGTGAACACCTAGGAGCTCAAGTGACGCCAGCTTGTTACAAGAACAGACTACCTCGGCATTACTGTTGGTATTCATCCGCGTTCGTAGTGCATAACAAAATATAAAAGTAGCTTTTCTTTTACATATCGTTTTACATATGAGTGAAGTTATATGTTTCATCGTATATAACAACTAGAATTCAATTTTTTACATTCAAGTAATACAAGATTATGGTTTCCAAATACGAACTATATTTTCCTGCGTCGTGTGAGTGTTTCGACTGGGAGCCAATCACGGTTATGACAGCCACATGCTTGTGTTTACATTAGGATTTTTCTTACAGCGAAAACAGTATACCTGCTCTTTCAGACGCGCCAAGTTATTGTACATTTCCATACCCTCGTCTTTTACCCCGCGAGGACCATTCCCCCTCGCAGAGATCATCTCGTGAAGTGTGGACAGTACATTGCGTTACAATTACTTTCCATTACATTTCCGTCAAAACTAAATTAAAATTATGGTTAGGCCTTCAATCAAAATATAAGTTAAATTATATTAAATTACAATAAAATTACATTATGTTACATAACCTTTATTATGTTTTTTCTTCTGGTACTTGATGCAGAAATACAATTTTACTTGCCTTAAAATTTTTAGCAGCTGGTTCTTGAAATGTTCAAACAAAACATAATTGACAGCAGTACTTCTGTACAATTATAAAATTCTGTTAATCGTGACGACATGGAGCGTTTCCCCTATCCCCTGCGATTTCTTGGAGAATCAGACTGAGTCCTTCGTTAATCCGGTGCGACCCCTCGCTCAGAACGTGCCGAAGTGACGGCTCCATCAATTGTCCACTTGATCTCTGTGTCTTTCCCTTGATTGAGCGAATTACACCCGCAGAACTCATTAACAAGGCCCTTGGGCCTCCATGACAGCCCTGGGAGCAATCAATGGACGCTTTAAAATGTTAAGAACGGAGTGAGTAATTGAAATAAGCTTTAAGTGTCGCTTAAAAACGTAGACTGGATTATTTGAAATACAATTCTTGCGATCATGAGCTGTGTATGATAAATAAACGACTCACTTTTCTGGAAGATACGTACATATTGTAAATGTGCACCAAACAGTATGAATTTTTCACATTCAGACCAAGTCTTCATTTAGGCTATTGTATGCATTATTGTAGTTTAGATTATATCAATATTTGCTAAAATGGATTATGTATATGTAGGTATTTATTCACACTACAAATGGGTATATACCCGGTGGCAGTGAGAACTAATTACACTCAATAATGACAATAATAAACACAATTAATAAAAATACAATTAATAATAATACTTACTTAATTACTAACTTACTGCTTTTAAGGAGCCCGGAGGTTCATTGCCGCCCTCACATAAGCCCGCCATTGTCCCCTATCCTGAGCAAGATTAATCCAGTCTCTATCATCATATCCCACCTCCCTCAAATCCATTTTAATATTATCTTCCTATCTACGTCTCGGCCTCCCCAAAGATCTTTTCCCTCCGGCCTCCCAAATAACACTCTATATGCATTTCTGGATTGGCCCATACGTGCTACATGCCCTGTCCATCTCAAACGTCTGGATTTAATGTTCCTAATTATATCGGGTGAAGAATATAATGCGTGCAGTTCTGTGTTGTGTAACTTTCTCCATTCTCCTGTAACTTCATCCCTCTTAGCCCCAAATACTTTCCTAAGCACCTTATTCTCAAACACCCTTAACCTATGTTCCTCTCTCAAAGTGAGAGTCCAAGTTTCACAACCATAAAGAACAACCGTAATAAAACTGTTTTATAACTTCTAACTTTCAGATTTTTTGACAGCAGACTGGATGATAAAAGCTTCTCAACCGAATAATAATAAGCATTTCCCTTATTTATTCTGTGTTTAATTTCCTCCCTAGTATCATTTATATTTGTTACTGTTGCTCCCAGATATTTCAATTTTTCCACCTCTTCAAAGGATAAATTTCCAATTTTTATATTTCCATTTCGTACAATATTCTCGTCACGACACATAATCATATATGTAACATTCCAAGTACCAAATCTCAAAACCTTATTCCTTTGCTGTGGTCGTGCCAGAGAATCAGTCACATTCCGAGGCTTATTTGAAGGTTTCGTAACAAGCTGTTTTTTACGGTGATGGGTTGTTAGCCCTTCGCCCAACCCCCAAGCTGGAGGACAACCCCTCATCGGCTGTACACGACTGCTTATTCAATATATTTACAGTTACCCTCCATATCTGGAGGCCGTCTCCTCGATCCGCAACCTGAGGACAATAAAAATACTAGGTAATAATAATAATAATAATAATAATAATAATAATAATAAGGAGCATCCTAAATTAAATGAAGCACGATCACTTAAAATTACATTTAAAATAAATCTAATTTGTATCTTAACCCTAAGTTAGAACTAAAACCCAGGAGTATGATATGTTCATACATGCACAAGTACCTTTAAGCACTACACTCATTTCGCTGTCAACTCACTCACTGCACTGGAACTACGACACATTTCACTGATTCTATTCTGATTTCACTAACACTTCAAAAACATTGCACTGTTCAAATACTTTGCACTGCCACTATAAACTGTAAAGCTTTACTGACAGAAACACACTTCACTTACACAACACACTTCACTGACACAACACATTTCACATTTCACTGACACAACACACTTCTTCACTGATACAACACTTCAGTAACAAATATTACTTCGGAATATGTAGCTATGATAAGTCTTTCTTGTGTTAAATTTTAATGCACCTTGTCAACATGTTTCGACCTATTTTGGGTCATCTTAAAATTTAACACAAGAAAGACTTATCATACATATTGCGAAGTGATACAGTGTTAAAAGTTGTGTAATCAAGATGCATAACAAATATTAATTGATGTCGTAATGTTTTAAATTGGAGTGGATTTTAAGAGGGCGTAGGTTATTGGGCTATATTAGAAGAGATTATATTAGATTACATAATATTAAGTTATGTGTGAATAAATTATGTGGAATTAGAAGATTTTATGTTGGTTTAGAAAAGATTGGTTGGAATTAGACGGTCAAGATATGTTATAATTAGGGAACGGAATTTGGAGTAGTAAAAGCTAGTGTTGGCATCTACACAGTCATTTGTTTACAATCCTTTATACCAAGTCCTCCCCTCCATGACATACTCACAGGTCTCTACAAGTCAACAACAGGTGAACGGGACAGTTGTCGCATAAGAACTTCAACGTGCAGGTTTGCAGTTCAGAGTAGTGAAGTGCAGGTACAATGCCGAAAGTGAAACCAACTAACAATGCAGTATTGAAAGAATATATTTTTAAAACCTCCAGATCAAGTATCAAAATTCAGGAAACAATTCCCTAAATTGTCGCTTCCCTCATGTCCAGTTCCTACGAGATGGGGGTCATGGTTAGAAGCTTGCAATTATTACGCACGTCACCTCCAATCTGTGAAGAAAGTGGTCCAGTCTTTCAATCCCGATGACGCGGCTGCGATTCAAATACGCCAGGAGCTGCTAAATGATGAAACAATCGAGAAAGAAGTCACGGATATTAAGTCAAATTTTGGATATTTACCGGATGCCATTATTCAATTAGGAAAGTCAGGAGTAGAACTAGTTGAGCAAATAAATATTATGAGGACTATAGTAAATAAACTGAGTGCAGTAGAAGGTGAAATAGGAAAACGTGTTGGTGAAAAAATGAACAAAGTTTTGATTAAAAATGATGGATACGATATTCTTAGTTGGATTTCAGATGTACTAACAAAGACGTGTCCCAATGACGTCATTCAACATGTGAATTTAATTGACGTATCTTGTTTCAAGTGCTCTCTAATTGTCTTTGCAGATGGAGAGCGGAGTTTTTCCATGTTACAAAATTTCCTTCCTTGCAACAGAGCAAAGTTGTATTTTGAAAATTTGAAAATAATATTTACAATTTATTATAACAAGGCATAACAAGGCATAGCATTAATTGAAAATGCCATTTCGTTTGGATCTACATATTCAGAGGCGAGTTCCATACAGAAGACAACTGTCTATCAACATCAATATGTCCACTGACACGCGAAGATGCAGAGGTTCATATTTAATTATGTATATTTGTAATGTTGTTTATTGGTGTCTTGTGCGTTGCGAAGAAAAGCACATGTAGTTAAAAAAGAAATGCAGATTATTTATGTAGGTCACTATATGTCATTAAACTATTCCATTTGTTTATTCTGAAATATATTTACAGACGTTGCGTGTAAGTTTGTATGAAGTGGACTGTACTCTTCCATGCGCCGTGACGCAGCTCGCTTGACAGTCACTGAGCTACGAATATCTATACTACGTTTCACCATTCTTTATAATACTCCAAATCCCTTTCCTTGGTTATAATGGACTAAATGGTATTAGAAGAAATTCTATTACATTAAAATTAGGTTGGATTAAAATATATTAGATCGAGTTAAGAAAGATGAGATATTACACTAGATTATCTTAAATGGTAAAGGAAATTTTTACGAGAAATAACTCGGAAAGTTTTCGAGTAAAAGGCTAACAAGGTATTGATAAAGCTTTATTTAGGGGTAGCTACTTCGAATGTTTCCTTGATAACTAGCCCTGCTGCGACTGATTTTGAATAATTTATCAGTAAGAAACCCGGAATCTCCCAATAAAGAAGAAAATATGGTCAATGCTCAGCGAAACACCCTACAGGCGTAATAGCCAACATGAACCTCAAATTTGCTCACTTGCTTTGTTAGTATATCATTATTTCCTGGCTATGAAAAGAATATTTGTTTCTGTTCTTGTTATATATTACTGTCTCAGCTTAATAAGATGTGACGTGTACTCCAAGTGAACCAATTTCTTGTTTTAATTTCGACAGCCCTGTAGACACTGAAAAATGACAGGCGAATGCATCGCAATCTGTAGTTGTTAAATGTTTGCGGTGCCACGTATTAAGCGGTGTGTTACCTGTCAAAATACGGGGGATATTCATTAGTTACACTTGCCTGCCAACACGAGGTGCGTGTCTTTCTGCGTGTTTAAGGCAGTTAAGTGCCTTCATTTACTCCTAGCAGCTCCCTTCCACTCGATTGAAAACTCTGATATAGTCAAGCCAGTGACAACTGCGTGACAGTTTATCTTCCCACACGGAGGGAAGAGAATGCCGAGATTAGAGTCCAGCCTTCGAAATGTCCAGTTTGTTTGTCCCTAAGCATTGTTATCTACATCGACCTGTTATTGCGGTCCGGCTGAATTTGCAGCTGTGTTGACATTGCGCAGAATTCGAGCAATCAAAGCACTAATTTATTATTATTATTATTATTATTATTATTATTATTATTATTATTATTATTATTATTATTATGAGTTTTTTTTTTCTCACTGATCTAATTTTAATAATTATTTGTCCATTTTTTTTTTCTCTTGCATTTGGTCAATTGATTAAGGTAGACTATTCCATCATTTCAATCATCTTATTGTACTAATTTATGATTTTATAATTTTTATTTGATCTATGATTGATGTAGACTATTATATTGTTTGTATTTCATCTCATTGCCATTTTCTATCATTCATTCTCATCATCATTTGTTGTTTTGTTCTGTTTTTGTATCGTGCTAAACTTTAATTGGCCTTGTGCTGTTGTTTTGCACGTTAATATTCTAAATAAATAAATAAATAAAAAATAAATTATTATTATTATTTTTATTATTTTTATTATTGGTATTATTATTATTACCACTATTTTTATTATTGATATTATTATTAATATTACCACTATTTTTGTTATTATTATTAGTATTATTAATACCACTATTTTTATTATTGTTATTATTATTACCACTCTTTCATTATTATTATTATTATTATTATTATTATTATTATTATTATTGCCACTATTTTTATTATTGTTATTATTATTCCCACTATTATTATTATTATTATTATTATTATTATTATTACCACTATTTTTATGATAGTTATTATTACCACTATTTTATGATAGTTATAATTGCCACTATTTTTATTATTATTATTATTATTATTATTATTATTATTATTTTTATTACCACTATTTTTATTATTATTATTATTATTATTACTATTATTATTATTATTATTACCACTATTTTGTCCACACCTTTGGAGTTACGGTTAGCGCGTCTGGCCCCGAAACCAGGTGACCTGGGTTCGAATCCCGGTCGGGGCAAGTTACCTGGTTGATGTTTTTTCCGGGGTTTTCCCTCAACCCAATATGAGCAAATGCTGGGTAACTTTCGGTGCTGGACCCCGGACTCATTTCACTGGAATTATCACCTTCATCTCATTCAGACGCTAAATAACCTAAGCTGTTGATAAAGCGTTGTAAAATAATCTACTAAAAACCACTATTTTTATTATCATCATCATCATCATCAACATTTCACGGCTTAAGCCATTTAGGCTCGTTCCGGTCTCATAGATTTCAATTAAAAAGTTGTATCCATCTCTTCTTTGGCCTACCAACACTTCTTCTACCCTCTGGATTATCATTTAAAATGATTTTTGGTATTCGGCCTGGTTTCATACTCTGAACATGCTCCTTCCAATTGTTCCTATATTGCTCTATTTTATCCATCAGTTTATTTTTATTTTTATTATTATTATTATTACCACTATTTTTATTATTGATATTATGATTTCCTCTATTATTATTATTATTATTATTACCACCATTATTATTATTATTATTATTATTATTATTATTATTATCTGCAATATTTTATAAATAGTCTACCCTTACTAAAACTTGAATCTGCTAATATTAACTTGTTGCTCTACTCTCTTAGCTACTGATAGTCCTTCTCTTCTCAAATTACCAAATGATGGTCAGAAACACAGTTTGTCCCCATGTAGGTTCGAATGTCTGGTATAATAGTGGCTATGTCTTAGTTTATCTATCAAGATTTGATCGATGTGGCAAAGTTGACTAACCTAACTCCATTATCATTACTAGTTACGTGTAGGCTCTCTTTTCCAATAGTCGGTTTAAAAACATCCTTCTGTCCTACTTTGGCATTTAAATCTCCCAATAAAATTTTCATTTGGTATTTAGGTAACTGATAAAAAGTGTGTTCCAGTTCCTCATAAAAGCTATCCTTTATATTGTCGTCTTTCTCTTCTGTAAGGGGCTATCACAGGGACAAAATCACAGGTCTACAAATCACAACACATCATTAAACTCTATTGAAATATGCTCCGATTGACCCTGAGGGGTTTATTTAGGAAGGTGAGTATTGTTGTTATTGTATTAGCAAGAGATGAACTTTCATCTCAAAATATCATATTGGGGTGTTTCTGGCATAAGATTAGCTGGGGATGGGTTTCGATCCTGTATCCCGGTCAGGCGCAGCAGTATATTCAAAGACAATTTCAACAACAGAGAATATTTGAACAGTCGATATTCAACTTGAGTAAGAAATAGCCGACCAAGTTTACCTTCAGCCTTTCAGGGAGGAAGATCTTTCACGTGCCAGCTTTGAATTCTTTAACATCTGTTCCAACGCCTTAGAAGAGAGCAAAGGAACATTACTGAAGGACATTGCGTTCTTCAGATGCCACCTAAATCGGGATACCTACAACGAAAGTTTCACAGGACGAATACCAGAGAATAGGGATTATAAAGAATGGACACTTCGCGTCGGTACCTTTGATGTAGCCGGACTGATTTCAATGACCTTCAAGCCAGCTAAAGCGTGAGATTCTGCTTTCTCCCTAGAGTTGGCGCTGACATCACATCAGTTAGCAGTCGACACAGCGGAAATATAACACATATAATTAATACATCTAGGTACATTATGTACTCAAATAAAATAAATTGGATCCATGAAATAATAAATTCGTCATTAACTGTAATGTCTAGACTCTAGAGTTCCTTTATAATGAGAGTTGAGACGTTGACCCCAACAACAATTAAAATATGTAATGATTTGATAGCACTGAAAATGGAAAAACATAATTCTTATAAGAAGTAAAACCATATACCTATATTATATTATATACAAATATTAAACGAATTTGATACATAATTTTATAATGTATTATATTATTTTATAATATAATTTATTATATCTGAAAAATAAAGAATTATTATTACAACTAGTTTGTCACTGAGAAGTAAGGAAAAGCCGTTAACTTGAATTTATTTGAAGCAAAGCGTTACTGGATTATGCAATAAGGTAGGCGATGTTTGGATCCTGTGTCTCAACTCTATTCTCAATTATTATCTTAGCCTATGCTCGATTACACTAACCTCTAGCGCTTGAAAGTAGAACTAAACTCTGGCGCAGAGAGAAACAAAACACAGGAAAATTCGCTCAGTGTCCTTTCTTTATAATCGCTATTCGCTGGAATAACCATAATATGCGTTTATAGAGATTCCACGAATTCCTGAACTGGTAAACAAATGAAGCAGGCTTTGACTTTGCTTAGCAACCTGAGCTAGACTGAGCCGGTTTGGGGCCATCGTTGATTTTCTTGTAATATCAGCATGACTAATACACACAGCAATTCCAAGCTTTCTCTGAAGCAGTCTGAATCGTTCTGTTCAATTGTGTCTCATTGAACTGTTGACGTCACTATCACATCTGTCACATAATTTCCTACACACAAACAAAGGTCTTTGCATTTAACATGTTCGCATTAAATTGGCTGAACTAACTTCCAATTCACAGTAAAGCTTTGTAAGCGGGGTGGGATGAAATTGAGTTAAGGTGACAATTTTGATTTATATTTTATTTTTCCAATTTTTTGTGTGTTGTTTACTCAACTCTCCGAAGACAGATTTGAATCTGATAAGTGACACCAATAAGTAGGGATCTGAATTTTTAGCATCTATTTTCATCAAAATTAGCATCTCTATTTCTGAAATTAGCATCTACTTTTTTTTCCCAAATTAGCATCTATTTTTTTAAGGAAACTTTGTGAATTGTTTTTTTATTTTTTTTATTGGGATATTTTACGACGCTGTATCAATATCCAGGTTATTTAACGTCTGAATGATATGAAGGTGATAATGCCGGTGAAATGAGTCCGGGGTCCAGCACTGGAAGTTACCCAGCATTTGCTCGTATTGGGTTGAGGGAAAACCCCGGAAAAACCTCAACCAGGTAACTTGCCCCGACCAGGATTCGAACCCGGGCCACCTGGTTTCGCGGCCAGACGCGCTAACCGTTACTCCACAGGTGTGGACTTGTGAATTCTGCCTTTCATTTCTCAAAAGATAACATTGTGAACAATTCAGCATTTTGAATAATTTCGAGGGAAAAATTGTTCCGGGACCGGGTATCGAACCCGGGACCTTTGGTTAAACGTACCAACGCTCTACCACTGAGCTACCCGGGAACTCTACCCGACACCGATCTAATTTTTCCCTCTATATCCACAGACCTTAAAGTGGGCTGACAACAGTCAAGCAACCAACATTTGAGTGCACACTAACTCTGTGTGACTTTTTAAATTCCTGAAAAGCTTAATTTGCATAATACACGTCACTGTACGTAACAGAAAACCACAATTTAAAAAGTCACAGAGAGTTAGTGTGCACTCAAAAGTTGGTTGCTTGACTGTTGTCAGCCCACTTTGAGGTCTGTGGATATAGAGGGAAAAATTGGATCGGTGTCGGGTAGAGTTCCCGGGTAGCTCAATGGTAGAGCGTTGGTACGTTTAACCAAAGGTCCCGGGTTCGATACCCGGCCCCGGAACAATTTTTCCCTCGAAATTATTCAAATTGACTTTACAGGGAGTTATTCCAGAAAAGCTTAATTTGCAATTCAGCATTTTCTTCCTTCAAATTACATCGTCTGTCTGAAACAACAGCACCATACTGTGTACAGGGGTGCACAAATTCTCATACATTGACATACGCTCGCGCAAAAACATTTTCAACGGTAACTTCGCAACGGCGCGTCAAAAGACATAGGCTGTTCAACAAAAATGGTTCCTTATTGTTAGAGCTATTACCCCTCGGAATTTATCGCAGATATTTTGAATCACCCTGTATGTAGATTAGCTGTAAAAAATCAGCTGTGTAGATTCAATAATATTTGAGAAAACGTTCCAGGGAGACGGCAATCAGTCAGCTATGCTCCTCTTTTTCAATAACAAAAATAACACGGTTAGGCATATGCCATAACAAGAAATTCGTGAAGGTACACGCTAGATGGTTCCTACCAAAGTGCTGCATTGGAGTTAAATCGCTCGCTTGAACTCTGCCGAGTGTCGCACCCTCGAGTAAGATAAGATCGCTCATGATACGATCGTAATAAATAGAAGCACAGTATAAAGTCATCTCACCGACATGTCTTATCTTGTATGGAAGGCGACAGATAAGATACACGTACGTTTTGCTCACACGGTAAAAATAAGGCTTTATTTTCTGCGTTTATGACAAACGTTTAATGAAAGAGTCTAATGGAACGTACCAAAACAGGAACATGAAGTTATAAATAAAATAGTATGAAAGACTTCGACATACAGTTATCATTGCTAATTAATAGTTATTCAGTATTTGATTTACCACATATATAATATGATAGGTCCATACATAGTGTTCCGCCTATATACTGCGACAATGTAGGAACGTTTTACAAAATATTACTGATATAGCAGTAAGTTAAGGGGAGAGGATGGTTTTTTTTTTTAACTTTTTTCCTATTTGGTGTGAAATATTAATTTTTTGTATGTATAGCGCTCATAGCTGTGGCAACTCAACCAATAAAAATATTTTGAAAAAAAAAATTATTTGGGGGCCCAAATTTGAAAAAAATATACCCAATGCAGGTTTCTACTAAAACCGATATATCTAAACTGTTTTTAAAGATAGATTCAAACAGTTTTCTGCAATGTATTTGCAAACGCATGTTCTACAAACTGTCTGTAACAGAATTTTGATATTAGTCCCTACGTTTGTAAAATAAACAATTAAAATGTAATAACAATTTTCTGATTTCCTTTCTTGTAAACAAACGGACGTATTTTTAAAATGAAATAAATTAACAAACTTCTGTTACAAAGAAAAGTTTCCTAATAGTCTAAAGAATGTGTGTTCTAAATTTCATGCATGTATCTTTAATAGTTCAGAAATTATATCCATTTTTGTCTGGCAATGTAGCAAAAAAAAAATGAAGTTACTGGAAACCGATAAAAGCGTGCGTGTGATTTAAAAATCCATAGCGCAGGAAGTTTAAAAATGACGTCTCAACATCCTATAAGAGCACAAATACCCACAAAATGTTATGCAATGCATTCCACACATATCAAAAGGTATTTTAAAGAAAAAAAAATTTTTTTTGAAAATTTAATTTACCGGAAACAACAATAAAAGTGGGCGAGTGATTTAAAAATCCATAACACAGGAAGTTTAAAGTTTCCTAATAGTCTAAAGAATGTGTGTTATAAATTTCATGCATGTATCTTTAATAGTTCAGAAATTATATCCATTTTTGTCTGGCAATGTAGCAAAAAAAATGAAGTTACTGGAAACCGATAAAAGCGGGCGTATGATTTAAAGATCCATAGCACAGGAAGTTTAAAAATGACGTCTCAACATCCGATAAGAGCACAAATACCCACAAAATGTTATGTAATGCATTCCACACACATATCAAAGGATATTTTAAAGAAAAAAATTTTTTTTTTTGAAAATTTAATTTACCGGAAACAACAATAAAAGTGGGCGAATGATTTAAAAATCCATAACGCAGGAAGTTTAAAAATGGCGACTCAACATCCGATAAGGGCACAAATACCCACAAAATGTTATGCTATGCATTCCACACATTTCACAGAGTATTTTAAAGATTTTTTTTTTAATTTACTCATTTTTCACCAAAAATACCATCCTCTCCCCTTAATAACAATATTAGTACAGAGATAACGTCAAAGAAAATATAATAAAACGAATAATCATGCTGCACAACTGTTACAGACGCAAAGCTTGATACACTAATTATTAGAGATTATTATTATTACTAGAAAACTTGATACGGTTCTTGCATTATCGTGATTGTGTTCTCCGTTTATAATAATTACATTTCCATCCAATAACATCTATCAGATGTGGCAAAAACAAAATCATTCCTGTGTGGGGGAAAAAAAAAAACATTTAAATACAACATTTATATTACATTTTAAAGTAAGTTTTGTAGTTGTACTATGGAGAGGTTAGTTAAACACTGCAACGTTTTGAAATGATAAACATCTATGATGTTACTACTCAGTTCATCACTGTAACAAGAACGAATGTCTAACGCTCGGCTTATACCGTTCGAGGATTTATCGCTGGTGACAATTTTACCCACCATGCATGTGCGCTACCTGTCGGATTATGCTATGAACTACTTGGCGCTCGAGCGAAAACGTCCGATGCAGACCTCTGGTGCCTACTATCTTCTTTTGGGGGAAAAAAATAACAATAATTTTGATGGAAAAAATGGGAAGACTCTTCTTCCATCACGTCCTTCAGTTTTTTTTTTATAAAACATTAGAACAGTTGCTTGTTGTGGACCCAAGACATGGCCATCCGATTGTCTTGCTTCTTGTTCTTGTAGAATGTTGTGCTCCAAAACTGGGTCGTCTAACAAGAGTCCGAGGAAGTGGTTGAACTTTCAGCAGGTGTGAGGAATAGTAGAAACACGATGTTGGGTTCATTTATGTGTAAATGCAACTACCGAGCGCATTCAGTCCTGACAAGGAACAAGCTGGCCGTCATGTCGTACCTCATCTCCACAACAAGGGCTCATTAGTCATTTCTGGTGAATGTCTAGACAGTTCTTACGTTGACCAATAATGGAGTCGAAACTCCGGACGTTTTTGCTGGCGGTACGTGTCCGAGCCGGAGAATAATGCTTGGTTCAATCCCAAAAAAGCATTCAGTTGTTCATCAATATTCATTCCGTTGAGTCTGACATTTCGAACCGCTCGTGAGCGTAAGGAAGGCGCGTTACAATACGGACACGAGTTTTCAGTTTCTTGGCCCCAAGACATTCTACAGCACCTGCTGTTCTAGTGAGAGAGCGTTTGGTATTGAATCTTTAAGATTATGGGGACGGTTTTCTCAAACTTATGCACGCGTAGTCATTGATCTCCACCAGTCAAATTTAGCTTCGTAGGAACTGTTAAATAGCGCTTGTCCAAATTTCCCCTCAGATTATGCACACAGGACCATTAATTAATTCAATATTTCATTCATTCATCATTGATTTATTTCTGTATTTATTTATTCATTCATCTATACATTTATTTATTTCCTCATTCATTCATTCATTAAATAATTAAAATATGTTTGAAAATAATTGAATTTGTCTTCAAAAACCTATAGATTTTACATCTCAAAAATTATTTTTAAACTTTAATGCTCTTAAAATAACACAAAATTTATTACATTGTATTAATAAATTTCATGCATAAAAATCAATAGTAATATGCGTTACAAGAGCGGTATGTTGAAGTTTTCATGTTCGAGGAAAAGTTTGAAAAAGCGAAATGTGGTTGAGCTTTTTTTTTAATTTCCGAGAATTGAAAGAAAACATACCGCTCGTGTATCGTACATTATTTTGTACGAAGATCGTTTATTACATACCTGAAAGAGGAATTTCTAATTAGTTGCAATGAAATCTCCATCTTGGTTTCTGTTCAATGACGGCAAATTTGCAAAACAAGAATATATATCTTCAACATTGTTGCTTTAAAATGTTTTCTGTGTTTACTATACTCCAGCAGGCCGTGATATACGTCTGTCTTTTTTTTCCCCCAGTCTATGATGAGTCTGGAATCTTGTTGATTTTTTCACGGATTCCTTAATGTTACTTGCATCACGAATGTAGTAACTTTAGTGGAGTTGTAGAGTTTACTTAATTTTTGCAAATATTTAAAAACAATAATTAACAGTGCAATTTAGGTGAAATTGCAGTGGTAAGTTTCCAATTTATAATTATTACTATGTTAAACGTCTCTAAAAATAATATGTTAAAAGCCTAAAGCAGTAAAATCAATATGTCACTTATGCGGTAAGAAGAGGGAAATTGTTATGTGTGTTAGGTTGGGAATACTGAATGTGGAATTTTAGACTTTCCGCGGATTGATTTTGTGCGGAAACCAGTATTTAATCACAATAATAATTTAGGCCCAAGAATGTATAATAAATTTATATTTAAATATCCTAAACTTGTCAATTCTAATAGTTGTAGTTTCAAATTTAAAAAGTTATGCATGCATTTTACAAAATTTGAAAAATTGTAAATTTAAATTTATATAATCTTATTGTGTAGTAGACATAAGACAAATTATATTATATACTTCTTAACTTCAATTTAGGAATCCACCCCTGAGCACGAGTTTTACTCTTTCAGGGGCGAGCTAAAGTTTTTTTCTGTTTTTATTATATTTTATGTTACAATTATTAGCAAAATAAATAAATAAATAAATAAATAAATAAATAAATAAATAAATAAATTCATACATTCATGAATTCATTGATTCATTTAATATTAATTTTTTTATTTTCTTTTAGCTACTTTGTTTTAACGATGCTGCTTCAACTACTAGGTTATTCAGCGTCGATAGGATGGGTGATAGCGAGATGGTATTTGGCTAGATAAGGCCGATGATTCGCCGGAGATTACCTGACATTTGTCTTACGGTTGGGAGAAACTTCGGAAAAAAACCCGACCTGGTAATCAGCACAAACGGAGATCGAACCCGCGCCCGAGCGGAACTCTAAATCGGCATGCAAACGTTTTAGCCGACTGAGCTAAGGCGGTGACTTTATTCTATTCAGTTATTCGTTCGTTTATTTATTTATTTATTTATTTATTTATTTATTTATTTATTTATTATTTATTTATTTAATCTAATAGGATTATGGCCACATATCCTCCTCTATCCTCTTAATAGATAACACACATATATATGCAAATAGTAACAGTAAATAATGAAAATACATTAAAGTCCAATACAATATCAACATAACCAAAATTTTTATTTTTTCGCTAAAATGTTATTTCTACACAAATAGAAAATGAAAACTGTGCATAAATTAGGAAACATATTCTTCCCTTAAATATTCACACGTCAGAATTGATGCGAAGTACTCGTCTGCTGTATAATAGTCGTGGCAACATCGCATCTCTCGCTATCAACATTGCGCAAAGCTCTCAAGTGCAGAGTTACGAAGACTTGGGTATAGATAACAGAGCAGTTGATAAAGCGTAGTTAAATAAACATGTTTGAAATATTCATTATGAGTAGTAGAGCGTTGAAGAAGGATGTATTTAGTCTGTCAAAACAAGAAAGATTGAAATGAGATCGTGACGTGAACTAAAGCGACAGAAATCTGTCGTCTGGCTTGATGCTTGACAAGTCCAATGAGACTAATCCCGTGTGATGGTTATCAGCTGGGAGGCTGTGCGTGTGGAATGCATTTCCTCTGTCCTTGTCGTGGGGATTAGTTCTTTGTGTCAGTTATTCCCGGTACTCCGATAGGGCATCTTGAGAGATCTGACAATGCACCACATCGCGGTCAAGGTCTGGAATAAGTAAGAGTCGAGGACTTGTGTTCGTTTCCTTGAACATAAACTACGTGGAATACGTTATTATATGCATTATTTACAATAGCAATGATATATCTTACGAAACCAGCGGTCTTAGAGGCCTGTCCTTCCTTAAGGAGATTCAAGAATAACTTAAGGGAACCAGGTAGTGATTAGAGGTCAAAAATCCGATTTCTTATTTTGTGTTTTAAAAAAGTACAAAACTTGCTCTTTAAAACAATATAAATACTCTGGGAGGTATTTCTGGAGGTAAGCCCTTTAAATAACCTCTTTAAATTTGACTGTGCATGTAATTCATATATCCTTCTGTTTTTTAAATGCAGTTATCCATAAGTTGACATTTTTCAAACGTAAGTGCACTTTTCTCTGAAACTACTGAATCAATTTACATAAAAATTTTACAGTGTTTTCTGCAGCTTATGTACTACATAGTAAACCTACGGGCTTAAGAATATCGCATATATAACACGAGAAAAAATACATTGAAAAAAATTGCAAAAAAATTTTAAATGAAGTTCAATATTTTTCTGTATTTTGCTTTAGTATTTACAATACACATTACTATATAACTTAAAAAAATGCAAGGTATATGAGTGAAGATTGTAGCAAGTAATGCGCACCTGAAGAATGAGGCACACTTAGCAAAGTGGGAAAACAGGTTATCAGTTAGAGTCTTTCTTTTGCACTTGGATACGAAACTAATTAGCTGTCTTTTATGCCACTGAATTCAGAATGATTGATTGTATCACATGGCAATTTTTATTCCACTCTGAGCACTAAAACCTAGAAATATTGAACTAAATTTTTGTATTGAAATTTTTTAATCGCACAGGCATCACTACCCAGTTCCCTTAAGGGGAGAGGATGGTATTTTTGATGAAAAATGACTAAATTTTCAAAAAAAAAATCCTTAAAATACCATGTGATATGTGTGGATCGCCATTTTTAAACTTCCTGCGTTATGGATTTTTAAATCACTCGCCCACTTTTATTGTTGTTTCCGGTAAATTCAATTTTCAAATTTTTTTTTCTTTAAAATACTCTTTGATATGTGTGGAATGCATTACATTAAATTTTGTGGGTGTTTGTGCCCTTATCGGATGTTGAGACGTCATTTTTAAACTTCCTGCGCTATGGATTTTTAAATCACACGCCCGCTTTTATCGGTTTCCAGTAACTTCATTTTTTTTGCTACATTGCCAGACAAAATGGATATAATTTTTGAACTATTAAAGATACATGCATGAAATTTAGAACACACTTTCTTTAGACTATTAGGAAACTTTTCTCTGTAACAGAATTTTGTTAATTGATTTCATTTTAAAAATGTGTCCGTTTGTTTGCAAGAAAGGAAATCAGAAAATTGTTATTAAATTTTAATTGTTTATTTTACAAACGTAGGGACTAATATCAAAATTCTGTTACAGACAGTTTGTAGAACATACTTTTGCAAATACATTGCAAAAACTGTTTGAATCTATCTTTAAAAACGGTTTAGATATATCGGTTTAGTACAATTCTGCATTGGGTATTTTTTTTTCAAATTTGGACCCCCAAATAATTTTTTTTGAAAATATTTTTATTTGGTTGAGTTGCTACAGCTATGAGCTCTCTACATACAAAAAATTAATATTTTACACCAAATAGGAAAAAAGTTTTAAAAAATAACATCCTCTCCCCTTAAAAAGTTGTGTATAAAGTGCAAAATAAAATTAAGGTGACATTTAACATTTAATTTTTTAAGGTGATATGTATTTATTTAGCCTGGCGAGTTACTCCCTTGACTGGAATTGTAAATTATTTAAAAATAGCGTGTAAGAGGGCCTTAGACTAGAAATGTTTAGCTTAAATGTAGTTCTGTTTATAAGTATGCATAAGGGTGTAATTATTTGTCTTATTTGAACTGTTGTATCAGTGAAGCGAGGTGAGTCAGTGAAGTTATGGTTTTACAGTGCAGTGAATAGTTCCGATCAGTGATAATTTATAGCGTCAATGAAATGTGTTCTATAGTGTCGGTGAAATGTGTCCTAAAGTGTCAGTGAAATGCGACATAGTGCCACTACAGTGAGTGAGATGAGAGTAAAGTGAAAGACTGTTATTATGTTAAATTATATTGTGTATTCTTATTTTATTGTGTATGTAATTGTATTGTGTATTGTAATTTTATTGTGTATACCACTGCCACAGGGTGCTTGCCCACTTCCAGTGTAAAAAAATACATACATACATATCCATCAGTACTGGGAATATTCCAAGATAATATCTGCAATAGTAATATGCGAAACGTAGTTGAGCTTTTTAAATTTCCGAGAATTGAAAGGAAACATACCGCTCGTGTATCGTACATTATTTTGTGCGAAGATCGTTTATTACATACCTGAAAGAGGAATTTCTAATTAGTTGCAATGAAATCTCGACCTTGGTTTCTGTTCATTGACGGCAAATTTGTAAAACAAAAATATCTATCTTCAACATTGTTGCTTTAAAATGTTTTCTGTGTTTACTATACTCCAGCAGGCCGTGATATACGTCGGTTTTTTTGTCCCCCAGTCTATAAATGCGAAGTTAAAACAAACGGTAAGGTTATGTAATGATTTTTGCAAATATTTAAAAACAATAATTAACAGTGCAATTTAGGTGAAATTGCAGTGGTAAGTTTCCAGTTTATAATTATTACTATATTGAACGTCTCTAAAAATAATATGTTAAAAGCCTAAAGCAGTAAAATCAATATGTCACTTAAGCGGTAAGAAGAGGGAAATTGTTATGTGTGTTAGGTTGGGAATACTGAATGTGGAATTTTACACTTTCCGCGGATTGGTTTGTGCGGAAACCAAGCAAATACGCACGATTTCGCACAAAATTATATTCATGATATCGCAGAAAGAATGGTGTTTGTTGAACAAGAGAAATAGGCCTAAATATTTGTTTCCGATATTTTTTAAAAACCAAATCCCATTATTTGTCGAGCCCAATGTTGTTTTTGGGTTTTAACCTCAAATATTGTAATAAGGTGCTGTAGGTATCTCTAAGTTCGTCAGGTCTCCAAATTTTGCCACTCGTCATTTTCGTTAAGATACGATATTTGGCCAAAAAGTTGGCAGCAGTAACTTGGTGCATAATGCGTTAGAACTTCGTTGAATACGCAAGACCGGTATCTCCTGCTATGAAGTAGTTGCCATATTGTGTTAACTGTGGTTGCCGGTGTAAGATTTGCTCCGTAAGTACCCGTGTCATCCAGCGGAATAAATAATGCATTTACAGAGTGTAATGTATCATTTTAAAGCCTATTTTGTGTACTTTCTGGCTGTATTTATAGAACTACATTCACTACAATGATGTCCTACTTCATGATATTTATTAAATGTTGGAACCCCTTAGGGTTAGATACAACGTACAGCAGTAGAATTTTGGAAATATTCAACATCTTGAATTTTTAAACTGCCAACATTTTGAATTTTGAAAAAAAAAAAAATATATATATATATATGTATATTTATATATATAAATAATTTTTTTAATCGTAAAAATATTTTTTCATATAGTAGAAGGACAGTGTTTTACATATACGAATTCTTTATTATTGTTCAATATATAGTAATGGAGGAAAAAAATGTTGAATATTTCCTAAACTTTTACTGCTATAAGCTGTACCTCCACGTCCATTGAAAATTGGACATATGTTTGCATGAACTTTCCATAGTCCATACTATCACCACCTAAAATGTTTATTACTATTTCTCTTGAATCGGCCTATACCGGGTGTTTCAGAAATCTTGGTCAATAATTTACAGATGAAAAGCACAAACTGAAGGAAGCGAAAAAGTTCAAGTAAATATTCGTCCACAAATTAAGCGTTCATGCTATACTCCCTTAGACAGAGGAGAGCCTATACCGTGGCCTCCTCGGTCACCGGATTTAAATCTGATTAGATTGCTATGTTTGGGACTATATAAAAACTTGTTTTATACTTGTAACGTCGAAACATTTCAGGAATTGCGGTTTCGGATTCTACAGAGAATAACACAACTTTTGAAACATCCTGTATAATCACTTAGTTGTTACATTCTGCGTAACACCGATTTTTTTCAGGGTTTCAAAATAATACTGAATGCTCGCAAAAAATGTTGAATATTTCCAAAACTTTTACTGCTATAAGCTGTACCTCCACGTCCATTGAAAATTGGACATATGTTTGCGTGAACTTTTCAAAGTCCATACTATCACCACCTAAAATGTTTATTATTATTTCTCTTGAATCGCCCTATACAGTGTGTTTCAAAAATCCTTGTCCATAATTTACAGATGAAAAGTACAAACTGAAGGAAGCGAAAAAGTTCAAGTAAATATTCGTGCACAAATTAAGCGTTCATGCTATACTCCCTTAGGCAGAGGAGAGCCTATACCGTGGCCTCCTCGGTCACCGAATTTAAATCTGATTAGATTGCTATGTTTGGGACCATGTAAAAAAACCTTGTTTATACTTGTAAGGTCGAAACATTTCAGGAATTGCGGTTTCGGATTCTACAGAGAATAACACAACTTTTGAAACACCCTCTATAATCTCATAGTTGTGACATTCCGCGTAACACCGATTTTTTTAGATTTTTCAAAATAGTACTGAATACTCGTAAGCCACTATTCAGTATTAGATCCCTGATTGCCACTTCAGTGTAACAATCGTTCCGGAAAGCAGTTGTGGAAGAAGCTCTTGTGTTCCGTGGAATGAACTCCTCCATTCACGATTCCGTTAATTGGACGGGGGAAGGCTGATCTTGTCTCGGTGTGACCCACTTCTCCTGGCTTCTCAATTAATTGTGTTGTTTAGCAACGGACTCCCTCCCAGGAGCACAATTAAACTGACCTCTAGTCATCGGTGGAAGGAAACAGTTTCGCGAATTAGCGTGCTTGTGTGCTCCGTCTGGTCAAACAACTCTGACTCCACTATAAATCGTCTGTTTAATATTTCAATTGTATTCGCAATAACAGTAACTTTCTTGATTAAACGCAGGATCATTGTCACATGACCAGTGAAGCTTCCATTTTCTCTCACTAAAAGAACAGTACAAATTCAACTGCCTCTATACAGTGTATGAAGAATTTATATTGTAAATTTATTTCAACTCAACAATAATAATTCCTTTCTACAATTCACATTAAACGCTCTCGGCAACAATGGGATTTGCTCTCCACACAGTAACACAGTATTCGTTAGTGCACTCCACAGACGACGACAATGACAATTCACTAGGACTATTACGAACAACAATGAACTGTCAATCTTAACTAATATTTACAAAGCACTATTTACAAATCAGAACTTTCAGTTCTCAGTTCACAGTTCTTCTAGCTCAGTCACTCGAGTTCACAGTATCTCGAACCACAGACCTTCAGAGACAGTCCACTGTACTCGAACTCAGGTCCCTCCAACTGCGGTCCACTGCACACGAACTCAGGTCCCTCCAACTGCGGTCCACTGCACTCGAACTCAGGCCTTCGGATGCTGACACAGTTGCGGACGCACACTCGAGTCGAACTCCGGTACACAAGACTGGCTGGCTTGCTCTGTTCACTGGCTTACTCACTGAACTAATCATGAATCACACACTGTCCGAGTTCACTCGCGTTTCTTCTTTTATAACCACAGCGACGTAGCCTGGAAAGTTCTACGCGTGTCCAGAGACAGCACTCCAGAACAATCCAGAGCCCTCTCCTCTCTACCAGCACCAGATGCGCGCGCAATTTACCTCGCCGCGTAGGCCCTTTCCCCTCTCTTCTCTCCGCCGCGCGCCGTCCCTCAGTGCTCCGTGGAGCCTGTGTCGGCTCATGCGCGATCTGCTCTCTTGCGGGACGCTGGTCGTGAGTTCGAATCTCACGTCGCTGTCACATTATAAAACATTTCTGAATATGTATGGTAAGACTTTCCTTTGTTAAATTTCAACGTACCTCGTTTACATGTTTCGAACTATTTATGGGTCATCTTCAGAACTGGTCGTTGTTGGTCTTGGCGCCACTTGTTCTGTTTCCTGTGAGGGTGTGTTCCTGTGGTATAGTGTAGAGTCAAAGAGTGTGTGTGTTTTGAAGTTGAGTGGTGTGTTGATAATTTCGTTGGGGTGTGTTTTTGTGTGTCTGTATATTTCATATTGTTCTAGTGTGTTTAGTTTCTGGCTTTTTGGTTGGATGTGTAGTATTTCCATGTCTGTGTTGATGTCTCTGTGGGTGTGGTTAGCATTTGTGATGCGTTCTGCATATGTGGAGGTGTTTTGTAATTTTGTTATGGCTGTGATGTGTTCTTTGTAACGTGTTTGAAACGATTTGCCTATCTGTCCTATGCAGAAGTTGTTACAGGTGTTACATTTGTGTTTGTATACGCCTGTGTTGTTGTATTTGTTTGTTTGTGTTGTTTGTGTGTTGTGTGAAATTTAACACAGTAAAGTCTTACCATATATATTCCGAAGTGATACAGTGTTAAAAGTTGTGTAATCAAGATATATATAAAATATTGTAGAGCAGTTTCTACACAGTTTAATACATACATAATCACGAAGCTCAATAAGTAGTAAATATGCATCCATAGATAGTTGCTAACCACTAGGATCGCTAATATCGCCTCATTACAGACAATGCGAAATAGTACCGGCACAGTCTATTGTTCCTAGCGCCCTAAAAACTCAAGCTTCGTGACTGTATATACTAGACTGTGGTTTCTATCCGTTGTTTGATCGTCCAGCTAGTCAGCTGATAGCCACTTGTCATTCATTCACTCATTGAAATAATAATTCACTGATAATCTCAGTGACTGTTGTTACTGAGGCATTTCAGCCGTTCGGTCTGTCGGAACGTTCTGTCAGACTGTCAGGTCAGTCAGGCGAACATCTCAGTAAGGCCATTTGTTCAGTCAGATTTTTCGGTCAGTCTAGTCATGGTCTGTCGGTCATTAAGACCAGCATTCCTATAAAGCCAAAATATTATTAAAGCCATTCGGTCCATCAGATTATCAGTCAGTTCACTCGGTCAATCAGACTACCATGCAGTAAGGCCAACATGCCACTAGGGGTCCATCCAGCCACTCTGTCAGTCAGGTCAATATGCAAGTAAGGTCATTGTCCATCAGATAATTCGGTCAGTCAAGCTATTCGGTCAATCTGGTCAGCCAGGTCAACATGTTAGTGAGGACATTCTGTGCATCGGATCCTTCGGTCAGTTAGACCAATCGGTCAGACACGCCATCGGTCAGTCAAGTCAACATATCAGTAGTTAGTTGGTGAGGTTTAGTAGGCTACATCAGCAACTATGACAACAATGATGTATTAAATATTATAGCATGGCAAATCGTTTCATAATGTTAACATTGACGTTTTAGTTGTCATGGTAATATATTTATGCTCGACCATGCCGAAATGTAGTAATTATACACCTGGTAGCAGCCCTTTAATGCACCTCATTAAAGTACACCTATTCATTATAATTCAGTTGTTCAGCCAATGAGAAATGACCATTATAAATCCGCAAGTATCGATTATTCTCGGATATGCAATCGAAAGACAATTAGCGAAAAGTCACGGAGGCTGGAAATCCAATACTGTCGCAGAAGGTTATGTTCTGTTACTATAATAATTAGCGTTAATTGTAAATAATATTCAAATAAATTCAATTTGTCACCTCGTTTTTCAATTCTAAATCAATTTCCAGGTTATATCAAGACTAATCTTCATGTTATTCTGTAGATTCTATCAAGGTCAATGACATTCGTGCCTCGGAAAAAGTCAATACTTTCGCGTCTGCGCACATCTCACAATTCAGGTCAGTTCCGCTCCTCACTTACATAATCATAACATGAATACTTATTAATAATTTCAAGTTAGAAATATGGTCGAGCATAAAAAGTCGTATGAAACTTGCCTATAATGGTAATTAAGATGCTCGTATGAAAATTATGAAACTCCCTCGCGCTCGTTTCATAAACGAACATACTCGCGTCTTAATTACTACCATTATAGGCTCGTTGCATAATGTACTATTACTACACTAGTTTAATAATGTGACATATTATGCACGGTTTTGAGTAACAATAAAGATTATATATAATGCTGAAATCCTTCATACTATTAAAGCAGAGATATTATTAGACTGCAAACATTTCGATAAGAAGTATTTAGCATTTATTGTTCATACAGTAGAAAATAAATACTGTGTCTGATATTATTCCATACTAGCCGTACCCGTGCGCTCCGCTGCACCTGTTAGAAATAAATATAAAGTAATTACATAATTAAAATAGGACGTTTGATCCAGGGAACAACTTTTACAACAGCTTCGCTCATTACCCAATTTTTTTTTTTGGATGGCATTTATTGCATATGTATTTTATGTATTTTAACACGATTCAATTGAGCATAGTTAAAATTTGAATTATAAAATAATGGATTGCTAAGCTAACGTACTATTACTGCATACTAAATCAATACACTCTCGTTGTTCGTTAATTCTCTGAGATTAAAATAAGTGAACATAAATATTATTTTAATAAATACAGAAAACGAATTACAAAATAGTCTATCAAATTTTCTGTGCATAAGAAGCTATTTTAATCTTACCTGTCCTCGATTTACTCAGACGTTACTGTAATAACATTATAGCATTATATCCATCTAGAGAAACTACACTTTCCAATGGTGAAATGATAATTAATTATACAAATCGATTAATTTAGCTTCCGATATTACTTCATACAAACACAGAAACATTCTCTGTAGGCTATGTTTAATAGCTTTCGATTGTTGATGTCCAAGGCCCCTGTTTCGATTGTTGTTGTCCAAGACCCCTTATAGACGAAGTCATTTGTTCTTAATTCATTGCACCGTCTTAGATGGCGTTATTTTAATTTTAAAACTCATTTATCTCATTAAATATCAGTCCTATCAAAATTTTGTAAAGAGTAAAACTTATCGGAAATCATTTTCAAAGAAACTTTTGTTATGTAACATATTTCACAAAAAACAATAATAAGCGAGATATTTCGATTTATTTAATTCAGGCCCCCTTATAACCCCCCTTTTAAATAAAGTATTTTGAATGCCATATAGCCTAAAATCTAAGTTACAACGAACTTAATTTATATTCCAATTTTCATATAAATCGGTTCAGCCATTATCGCGTGAAAAGGTTACAAACATACAGACAGATATAGAAACAAAAATTTCAAAAATGCGATTTTCGGTTTGAGGGTGGTTAATTATATATGTTAGGACCAATTATTTTTGGAAAATCGAAAATTACCAGAAAAATTTCGGCTACAGATTTATTATCAGTATAGATTATGCTCAAATGCAAGTGACTGTCCAATCTTGGAACTGTAGAAGTTGTTCGACTCGGTCTTGCATCGCAGCCCGAAGAAGAAAACAAGTGCGTCGTTGTTCGTAATTGCGGGGCAGCCAGTGAACTGCTATTTTTAGGAAACTGGATGGATCTCACTGACGTGCAGTCGTCACAGACGGGAATGACCTATCAGATTGACTCCCAGGTCTGTGAGTAACTTGAAACAATGTCCTCAGTCTCGGGACGGTCTAAAGTGGGTAATTATCGCGTGGACCTCGACGCCCCTTCAGGTAAATTGTTGTGCTTGAGAGTTGACTGGAGGTAATTAGGGATTAATAACCGAATGTAGTTGAAGAAGAAAATTGCTGCGAACAACGGGGAATTATGCTATTTTGAGTGCGAATTTAAACTACTGTAGGTCAGAAATTATGGGAGAAATGTACATAATTTAGGCAAAAGTTTGCAAACTCTCTCTCTTCTTCCAATCCACCTCACTTAACATACAATACTTACTTACTTATTGGCTTTTAAGGAACCCGGAGGTTCATTGCCGCCCTCACATAAGCCCGCCATTGATCCCTATCCTGAGCAAGATTAATCCAGTCTCTACCATCATATCCCACCTCCCTCAAATCCATTTTAATATTATCCTCCCATCTACGTCTCGGCCTCCCCAAAGATCTTTTTCACTCCGGCCTCCCAACTAACACTCTATATGCATTTCTGGATTCGCGCATGCGTGCTACATGCCCTGCCCATCTCAAACGTCTGGATTTAATGTTTCTAATTATGTCAGGTGAAGAATACATTGCGTGAAGCTCTGCGTTGTGTAACTTTCTCCATTCTCCTGTAACTTCATCCCTTTTAGCCTCAAATATTTTCCTAAGAACTTTATTCTCAAACACCCTTAATCTCTGTTCCTCTCTCAAAGTGAGAGTCCAAGTTTCACAACCCTAAAGAACAACCGGTAATATAACTGTTTTATAAATTCTAACTTTAAAATTTTTTTGACAGCAGACTGGATGACAAAAGCTTCTCAACCGAATAATAACAGGCATTTCCCATATTTATTCTGCGTTCAATATCCTCCTGAGTGTCATTTATATTTGTTACTGTTGCTCCAAGATATTTGAATTTTTTCACCTCTTCGAAGGATAAAACTCCAATTTTTATATTTCCATTTCACTTAACATACAATAGGCAAAGTTTTTCAAAAGTATTGCAATTAAAATTGAATAAGGGGATTTTCGACAAAGTTATACCTTACAGTATATTTACAAAGGAATATTTTTATGGAAATAAAATATTTTTAGGCAAATGTTGTGCAAGTTATTACGCAATTTAGAACATTTTTACTTACTTACTTACTTACAAATGGCTTTTAAGGAACCGTAGGTTCATTGCCGCTCTCACATAAATCCACCATCGGTCCCTATCCTGTGCAAGATTAATCCAGTCTCCATCATCATATCCCACCTCCCACAAATCCATTTTAATATTATCCTCCCATCTACGTCTCGGCCTACCCAGAGGTCTTTTTCCCTCCGGCCTCCCATCTAACACTCTATATGCATTTCTGGATTCGCCCATGCATGCTACATGCCCTGCCCATCTCAAACGTCTGGATTTAATGTTTCTAATTATGTCAGGTGAAGAATACAATGCGTGCAGTTCTGCGTTGTGTAACTTTCTCAATTCTCCTGTAACTTCATCCCTTTTAGCCTCAAATATTTCCCTTAACCTCTGTTCCTCTCTCAAAGTGAGAGTCCAAGTTTCACAACCATAAAGAACAACCGGTAATATAACTGTTTTATAAAGTCTAACTTTAAAATTTTTTTGACAGCAGACTGGATGACAAAAGCTTCTCAACCGAATAATAACACGCATTTCCAATATTTATTCTGAGTTTAATTTCCCCCCGGGTGTCATTTATATTTGTTACTGTTGCTCCAAGTTATTTGAGTTTTTCTACCTCTTCGAAAGCTAAATCTCCAATTTTTATATTTCTTATATTTCCATTCAGTACAATATTTTGAAGTAAATAAGTATGGCCTCTCTAATTATGAATTTCAAATAGCCTGATTTTCTAGCTGGGATGCTGGTCTTATCGGACAAAATCTCGTGTACATGACTGATGCATGCTTGTAGCCTACTGTTATATAATCTAAGGTCAAGTTCCAGGACAGGTGGAATACTCGGAAGCTTAATTCCGATGACGAAGTTGTTGGCAGTGGCGGAGGCTACTGTTCTTCACTTCCACCTCAGCAATCCTGTTTCTGTCTACTATTTAATGATCGCAGTGGTAGAAAGAAAAATCGAATTGTGGGTTTGAAGTCATTGAACTAGAGTGTGATGAGCGATGTTCTTTTCCGTGCTTTGATGGCAATATATCAAACTAATAGTTGGACGTCAGAATCGTGTTACCACGTGATCTTGAGGAAGTGTTCTGCAGTGTGGGCCGAGAGTTTCATGGCCTAATTGAGAGGAGTTAACGCCACCAGCATGACTGAGAGGGAAGTGGATACTTGAGATTGCATCATCGGGAGGGGATCTGTCATCCGTGCAACAGACGGTCTCGTGTGCACCGAGCGCTCTGAAGGTGTAACACGTGGGTTCGTTCTTAGACTGCTACATATTGTCAATTCGTATAAAAGTTTACAACACAGAGTGATAATATAGCTACAATTACAATAACAATTACTAAAGCGAGTAAGTTCGGTGTAAAGCTGGGCGCACACTTATCTAGCAAAGCTGCTTTAAGCATAAACGTTTTTGCTGTACCCGAAAAGAATTTTGTTTCCCCCCCCCCCCAAAAAAAAAATTGCTTTAAACCGTTTGTGCTGGAAACAAAAACGTTTATTTTTTTAGTTGGTTATTTAACGACGCTGTATCAACTACGAGGTTATTTTGCGTCGATGAGATTGGTGATAGCGAGATGTTATTTGACGAGATGAGGCCGAGGATTCGCCATAGATTACAGTTGGGGAAAAACCTCGGAAAAACCCAACCAGGTAATCAAACCAAAGGGGGTGGAATGAAGTGATGCCGAGGACTCGCCATAGACCATGCGGCATCAGTCCCACGACTGGGAAAAACCTCGGAAGAAACCATTCAATGAGACCAAAGGGGGATCCAACCCAAGCCCGAGCGCAGCTCCGGATCTACTAAAAATATATAATACATAGCCAATCAGATTATTAAATTTACAAACGCAAACGATCATTCATCAGTTGAGCTATATGTATAATACAAAACAAGTAAGTTAATTGAATTTATGGCATAAACAATTCAATCAGTTGTGATATACAGAATTGATAATACATATCATGCAAACTACTTCAAATTACAAACATAAACAATTCACCAATAGAGCTATACAGATTACTATTCAATTTAAAGCATATACAATTCATTAGTCAAACTATACAAACATATACAATACAAAGTAAACAGATTAATTCAATTTACAAGCATACTTTCATTAAGCTGTACAAATTTGTATAATTAATACCAAGTAGATTAATTCAATTTATAATCATAAACAATTCATCAGTTGAAGTATACAGACTACTATACAATTTACAGCATATACAATTCATCAATGAGCTATACAGACTACTATTCATTTTAAAAGCATATATAATTCATCAGCCAAACAATACAAACATATACAATACATAGTAAACTAATTAATTCAATTTACAAACATATTTTCGTTAAGCTATACACAATTGTACGATTCATATGAATTAGATTAATTCAATTTATAAGCTTAAACAATTCATCAGTTGATCTATACAGTATACTATTCAATTTACAGCACATACAATTCATCAGTTATGCTAAACAAAAATATACAATGCATAGTAAACATATTAAGTCAATATAAAAACATATTTTAGTTGAGCTATATAAAATTGTACATGTCATTTAAGTAGAATAATTCAATTCACAAGGATAAACATTTCATCAGTTTTGTAGAAGGTATGAGTATGTAGAAATTTGGTTAAATCTTTTCTCATGGTTCTTCAAATCTTTAAGATAATTAGGCAGTGCATTGAAGATTGTAATACATGAATAGTGAACTCCTTTTTTATAACAGCTTAGGCTATCAGAGGGTAGATGAAGATCTGATTTATGTCTTATGCATATTCCAAGCGCATGCGCACAACAAAAAGTTTTGCCTTCAAATAATGGTCAGTGTTACTATTGGTTTCCGACCTTTGATTATTTAACGAAAAATATTTGTTTTGGGCTCCTCTACCATCCCTAGAAGTTTGAGTACGGAGTTTTGCAACACCCTGTATCTAAGTAGATGAACATCGACTTTCTTCTGTATCGATGGAGCAGTGTAATGTAGTACTTTAACGACGACAGGAAATCAGAGTGTCCAGAGGTGCACAAAACCTCTCATGTTCACCGACATCAGTCTGTTTCACTGGAATTTTGTCTACAGCATTGAAAACCACGCCCCAGGTCTTCAGTTAACAGTTCACCTTGCCAGACATTTCGTTAGCTAAACAGGCTATAACGTTAGGGCCCAGTTTCACCAACCCTTGTTAAATATTTAACATATCGTTAAGGCAGTTTAACAGTAAAGTTAACGGAAGAGATGTTTCATCAACTGTTGTTCCTGCTAACATCATGTTAAACCCACTGTTAAATTGACATAGCATACTCCCGCAGTTAAATCCTTAACGTCCTGTTACAGCGTGAATCATGGCTGCCAGGGAATATATGTTACACCCCGCATTATTATATCGAGATATATTTGCAGTGAAAACAATTAGCTACAATCACTACTTCAGCATTTTTAGTTATTCAGAATAGATATGTTCATAAATACTAAAATTATTCATATTAATATTAGCACTTCATCCATAGTAAAGAGAAGATTTGTGCTTATCAACGTAAGCATTTCTGTGATTATTTCGTATTAATACTCAGATATAATTGCAGGTTTTCAAAACGATATTTCTTTATTTCATTGACTTAACAGTTCACATGTAATTATGACCAATGTCGTGTGAAGATATGTTAGATATATAAGATATGAAAATAATGTTAACGCTTACCATTGTAGTACTCAGCATCACAATTATTTTCATTTTCTATTGGTTATATTTGATCCTGGATAATTGAAAGAATCTTCGTACAAATATCAACTTTGAGAGTGAAAGTACCACCATCAGTTTTCAAATGTTCTACTGCAGTGGTTGCCAAATACCACAAAATTGTGACGTAACAGAAATGCAATCCGCACACCACTATCGCAGAGAGAGGGGTGGAGTGGGTATCTCCTCAGGTAATGCAGTGAATAGCATTGCAGAGACGGACTGTGACCAAAAAACGAAAGCAATATAAATTCTTTTACTTATTAACTATACACACTTTTTTCCATTTTAACTTTTTATCCTCCTATTAATTATTTTTGTATTATTAATAAAATAACATACCTAAATTTATTTTCTTATTTACCATAGAAAGAGCGTGTACTTTACATCAGCAGTAATTTAAATTAGAAAAACGTACCAGACTGGTCACGAAGTTGTAAATTACACTACATAGGCTACTTTAAAAAAAACGTCGAAGTATTTTACTCCGATTAAGACATAGAAGCCGATATTTTTTATTGTTTATTTATTAATGACATATTCAAATTACACTCATACGTAGAAAAAAGCGTGGAAGTATTTTACACTGATTAAAACATAGAAGCCAATACTTTTTATTGTTTATTTATTAATGAAATATACAAATTACACTACATACGTCGAAAAAAACGTCGAAGTATTTTACTCCGATTAAGACATAGAAGCCGATATTTTTTATTGTTTATTTATTAATGAAATATTCAAATTACACTCATACGTAGAAAAAAAACGTGGAAGTATTTTACACCGATTAAAACATAGAAGCCAATACTTTTTATTGTTTATTTATTAATGAAATATACAAATTACACTACATACGTCGAAAAAAAACGTCGAAATATTTTACCCCGATTAAGACATAGAAGCCGTTACTTTTTATTGTTAGTTTATTATTCAAGTTACAGGTAAGGGCGTGGTAGTCTTCATAACAAGAAAAATAATGACAACGTACATTGTTCCTTTAAACTTAATTTAAAATTTTACAACAAAGTATCTCATATTTTAGCCATTTGCACAAAATAAATGCTTTTCCTTCCATGCTCCTTAAAATTAAGTTTTTACTTACTATCTGTTTTTGAATAGACATCGAAACTTACTATCCTACACACTTGTAACATTACATGCGTAAGTCCGCTGCTGATAAATGTCTTTACTTATATCGAAGTGAAGGCTGTAAACAGAGGTTAGGGATATGATGTCATGGTTACGCTTGAGTGGAGACAGGGGCATGTGTCTCGACACAGCTTTTGGCGATCACTGTTCTACTGTATCTTGTGCATGACCCGTCTTAGCATTTCTTTTAATATTTTCATAACATTGATTTGTTTCATAGTTTGCATTTTCACATCCAAATGGCGATTGAAAATATTGGGTTAAAGAGACCCATGTTTGTTCCTTTTTCCTAATGAAAGTTCCATCATTACGTTTGAGTTCAATTACATTCATATAATTGCTAGATCTACTAAAATAATTATATTTCTCATATGAGGTAAAATTAGTGCTCCTTACACTTTCTTTTTCTCGATGATGTCCGTTGTAATTATGTTAGTCTCCAATATTTCCATAATGTAAAAAATACAATTTTATTCTCCGCTAAAACAAATGACTACACCAACTAAAGGCACATTCAGTAAACTTTCATACAATCACTGATTCTTTGATTCCTGTTACATTACTCTTAACATCATGTTACCTAACCAAAGTACCTCAAATGGTTGGTGAAACACTATATTTTTAACAACACGTTAGTTAACATGCTGTTAGCGTTATTTTAACGAAGTTTGGTGAAACTGGGCCTAGGTCTTATCGTGACCCCGGTTGAGCTGGGCCACGAACACGCAACTCGCATTCAGCACAGCGGGTAATCACCATGTTTAGCAATTCGGCTGATATTTTAATTATCGTCTTAAAGAGGAAGCTGCTAATGCGGCCCCTGGTATTGACCGGCGAACCCCGAACGCGAGCACCATCCCATTAAACCATCATTTGTCTAAATCATAGCGCAGATCCTCTTCCTTGTTTTTGTTCTGTGTATTGTGATTACAGTTTTCGCAGTCCTTGCCGACAGATTTAAATCACACATAACTACTTGGCAGAAATCTTCTGAGAACAGCGCAATTTGCGTGTATTAACGGTAATGACGACAATATGCACGCATCTGTGGGATTGCTCGCTGCGTAATATTTACTGTTCCTTTGCTTTAATAATAACATGTCTTTTCTTCCTTCTGTGGTTTTCCTTACACCACTTTTCGACTTTTTCTCCTTTACCAACTACTTTTGCGTTGCATTTCTTTCTCTTATCTTGTTTGTACTTGGAAAATTCGGGTGGCCCAAATTTTGTATGTATGTATGTATTTATTAACACTACAATTGGGTATACACCCGGTGGCAGTGATATATAATATACAATAATATCATTGCAATAATATAATAATTACAGCACTAAAAAAGTAAATTTGATTTCTAACTGTAAATAAATAGATGCAATAAACCTAGGACTATAAATAAAAAACTATTCTAAAATATCGCCTACAATAAGCAAAAGTAAACCTAACTTATAAGTACTTACAGTTCACCCAACTATTACCAATTTAAGTAATTACATATCATCTTAATTAATTACATATCACCTTAATTTATTTACATATCAACTAAATTACACATCATCTTAATTAATTACATATCAACTTAATTAATTACACGACACAACTCATATTATTACACTGCACCTACAATTACATTTTCAGTCCTTAAATATATTGATTTTGAGAGGACCACCCTGAGAGATTGCCGCAGGTAAGCTATTCCAGTCCACTATTGTGCGGTTAACAAAGGAAAATTTTGCCACGTCCGTTCTTTGTTTTCTACATTTAAACTTCCTAATATGATCTCCCTGCCTAAGTATGATGGTGTTGCTAATCTAGCATTGATATCGGTCCATGCTTTGTGTCCCATTTGTGCCTTAAACAATGCGGTCAGTCTGGTTTTTCGTCGCCTTGATTTGAGAAGTTCCCACCCTAAGTCCTTTACTATCTCCTCACCATGTCCCTTCCCCATTTTGACATATTTTGCTGCCTTGCGTTGGACCTTTTCTATTGAATCGATTTGGTTTTGTCTGTACGGATCCCAACCTACTGCTCCATATTCCAAAATTGGCCGAACAAGGGTTTTGTACGCTAATTCTTTTGACCTTCGGCTTAGATTTGTATCAGAGTCTGTACTCAGAAGTCGGCGTAGCTCAGGCGGTAGCGTCTTTGCCTGCTGATCCGGAGTTGCGCTCGGGAGCGAGTTTGATTCCCGCTTGGGGAGATTATCTGGTTTGGTATTTTCCGAGGTTTTCTCCAACCGTAAGACGAATGTCAGGTAATCTATGCCGAATCCCCGGCCTCATCTCGCCAGATACCATCTTGCTATCATAAATTCTATCGTCGCTGAATAACACAGTTGTTGATACAACATCGTTAAATAATAAGTAAAAAAAAAATCCTTTGTTCGCATTCCTTTTATACAGGGTAAACCGTAAGTAATGTAATTAATTCTGTGGCTGGGAGCAAAAAGGTCTTAAGTCAATTTTTTGTGAAAATGAGATTTTTATATATTCTGAAAGTGGAAATAATTCTCTACAATCTGGTAAAAGGGCTAAAGTCAAATACGACTCCCGACTGGATTTATAGAGGGTTACCAAATGTCTTAAGTACTTTTTGAATTGAACACACACAGAATAAAGGACTTAAGAATATTTAATACTTTATTCCTTACAAACCATCACATGTTTACTTTCCATGCTTCCCTACTAAAAAGGCCTAAATTGTATTTTAGCCATTTTATCACATACTGATGCCCTTTCCTTTTAAAATTTTAAGCACCAGGGTAAACAGTCCTATAATTGTTTAAGACCCATTTTGCATTCCTAATAATTTACATTTCTCATTTATTTTGACATGAAAAAGGTCTTATGTTTAAATAGTCCCTTCTACTCAGTTTGGGTTCTAGTCTTAAAAGGGCTTAAGTGTGGCTATTTTTGGAAATAATCAAGGAAATTGTTAAATGAGCAACATTACCTATTTTAGAAGAAATATAAACAAAAAATATCCAGGAAAAACCTCTTAATTAAAAAAACTCTATAATTGACACCAATTTCAATCTTTCTACTGCTCTTCTGAAAAGCATAACATTTTAAAATAAGAACTTTTTCCTCCCGGCCACAGAATTTCAGGGAGCTATTTCTTGAGATATTTAAAACAAAAACGTTTCACACAATTTTGTTTCTCTTCGCTTCCTTTTAGAGGTAAAAATTGTTTTATATTAAAAATTTAATAGCGTGTTTTGGGAAAGCCATTCATTTAATCGCTAATATGCCCAGAATATAAATGACACTCGGGAGGAAATTAAGCGCAGAATAAATATGGGAAATGCCTGTTATTATTCGATTGAGAAGCTTTTGTCATCCAGTCTGCTCTAAAAAAACTGAATTTATAAAACAGTTACATTGCCGGTTGTTCTGTAAGGTTGTGAAACTTGGACTCTCACTTTGAGAGAGGAACAGAGATTAAGGGTGTTTGAGAATAAGGTGCTTAGGAAAATATATGGGACTAAAAGTGATGAAGTTACAGGAGAATGGAGAAAGTTATCCAACACAGAACTGCACGCATTATATTTTTCACCTGACATAATTAGGAACATTAAATCCAGACGTTTGAGATGGGCAGGAAATATAACACGTATGGAGGAATCCAGAAATGTATATAAAGTGTTAGTTAGGAGACCGGAGGGAAAAAGACTTTTGGGGAGGCCGAGACGTAGATGGGAAGATAATATTAAAATGGATTTGAGATTGGTGGGATATGATGGTAGGGACTGGATTAATCTTACTTAGGATAGGGACCGATGGCAGGCTTATGTGAGGGCGGCAATGAACCTCCGGATTCCTTAAAAGCCATAAGTAAGTAAGTAAATATACTCAGTCAGTTTACGTGAGCAGTGAATTATGAAAATAAATGGTTTGAAAGAATTTTAGTTATGTCATTTAAATGTACAGAAATTTAATCCGAACAAAATATGTAACTTTTCGTTCTGGAAAGGAATTTTACATTGTTACATTTGTTTGGCTTAAATTTCTGTACATTTAAAGGACAAAATTGAAATGTTTTACAATAATTTATTATCATATATACTGTTCTCTTAAAATGATTGAGCATTTTGAGAATTAAATCAATGGCTTCCCCAAAACACGCTTTGAAATGTTTTGTATGAAATAATTTTTATCTTGAAAAGTAAGCAAAAATGAGCAAAATTGCATTGAACTTTTTTGTTTGAAATATCTCAAAGAATTACCCCCTGAAATTAATGACATTACTTACAGTTCACTTGTTTATACTCTCCTTGGGAGCATATGGTCAGTAGTTCAAGGAAATAAATACTATACAGTACCGGTAATTCTATTTGCAACATTATAAAGGAACGAAAATGTTTTATAGTCATAATAGTTGATTTTAAAGGAGCTATATCATCTACTAAGATATTTCGCTTCGATAGAATGAAATTGCTGATAGCGAGGTGGTATTTGGTTTTATTTATTTATATGGCTTATTTTATGACACTTTATCAACTGCTATGATATCTAACGTTTCAGTGAAATGAAGGTTATAATTCCAGCGAAATAGATGCAGATTTCAGCGCCGAAAGTTACCCAGCATTTTCTCTTAATATGAGGGAAAACCCCGGAAGAAACCTCACCCAGGTAACTTATTCCAACCTGGATTTCTACCCGGACCCACTCGTTTCACGGTCAGATATGTTAACCGTTACTCTACAGCAGTGATGTCAAAGCAAGCGCATTTTTCTGACCTTGACGTCGTGCGCGGGCAGCAAGCGCTAAGTATGGAAAGAGGAAGGGTTGTGTATATGAATAAGCAGTCTGTTGGATTAAGAAAACAGTGGTGCACAAACTTCAAACGGAACGTGAAATTTTATGTCGTTATTTTTATATGGCTTCTTTCTGTTTAATATTATCTATATTGTCTGTAAAACAAAAGTACTAACACTGATTTCTTAATATTGCACTTGTGTTTTAAATCTTAATAACATAATAGAGAGTTAAGAAGGAATATTCACTTAAATTCCATAGTAGTATAATATTATACGTATTAAGTGGATGAAACACATCTTTCATAAAGAAAGTGATATTCCAAACAAAGAGACTGAGTATGATATGATAAGTTGGAATTTATATTGATGGTATCTTTAGCCTTACAAAAGTAATCAATAAACTAATCAAAACAATATTACAGTACAAAGCAAAGTTACCTAGGTACTGTATCTGTTTTAAGTGTAACTAATATTACATAAAAAAACTCTTATCGCGTTATGCTTTTAAGGTGATATTTGTGAGCAACTTCCTATCATCAGAATATTAAATTATTTTCTCGAAATGTGCTGAAGCTATAGAGCTGACATTTTTACAACACATACTCACGTATCTTTTGCTTATGATGTAACAGTAGTTGCTTTATTAATTAATTTCCTTACAAACAATTTCCATGCGAATATTTTCAAAAATTTCAATACACTATCTTCAGTAATACGTATATCCGGTATATATTAGATTTACGAAAACATTCTGTAAGGCTACTAAATAAATAGGCCTATATCTGAAAATGTCACTTTTCTATACGAAAAGTTGAGAAAATATTTCTTTTGAATAAAAAAAATCAAACTTGTGAAAAATAAGCATTAAAACTAAAACTTGCGTTCTTATAATGCACTTATACTTCTCAGGAAAATCTAAAAATTAACATGGATACAGTTTTAATAAGTTTTCTTCCCTTTATCTATTGAATCAGTGCTGGCCATCCCAGAATATAGCTCGACCAAGCGGCATATACCACCTCTTTCGTCTGTCCCTTTCCTTCCCTCTGTAAAGCGCTCAGGCTCTCCTGGGCTCTAAAGCGCGCGCTTGCTCCTGTGGGCATCAATTGACATGCCTGCTCTACAGTGATGAACTGTTATTTGGTGATATTAGACCTTGGTTTCCCCTTAAAATTGGGGAAAATTTCGGAATAAAAAATTCAACCAGGTAATAAACCCAAGCGGGCATCGAACCCACTACCGAGCACAGCTCCGGATCGGCAGACAAACGCGCTACCGTCTTAGCTACACCAATGGTTTACTGAATTGTAGTACCACACGTAAAATGTAGCCTATGATTAGAATTTTATGATATTTGTAAGATCTACAGTTTTTGTTACGAGTTACTATAGTAACCTGGCATAGGGAAGAGACACTTCATTTATGCGAGATAAAAAAAAAGACTGCTCTGGTAATATTGCAAAAGAGAAGTGTTCATTGTGTCTGGCAGTAATTTTTCCTTCGCTCCCTTCTCTTTCCCGCCTATCGACCATGTTTACTTTACGATTAACCATAAAAAATTGCCGTGTGTACCCAGAATTTTGGCCGCGCACAACTCTTGCTGAATGGTGGCGCCGAAGGGAGCTCTTGGCAGTGAATGGCCATAGTGCTGTAAATTCTTTTTATTTACTTTCCAGACTTTTTAAACGTCTGGTCTAAATTGTGCTTCAGCTTCCCGTAATCGAGGCATTTAAAATAGTGACTGTGTCGAAACGGCCCGCGTTAGTCACGCTCGGGGAGGGGGGGAGGGACAGCTCTTCCTATTAGTCTGAACATACCTTGCAATATTTCAGCTCCACGACACCCAACTTGGCATCCCACCTTAGCAAGTTTCTGTGACACAACAGAATTTGTACGTGATTGATCTAAGCAATAGAAATTGATTCTACTCGTTTTCTTTTAAGGTAAAAAATGGACCCATATGGACAATGATATCAATATTGAGAAATGTTACAAGACGAAAATGTAAACAAGACAATTAATGTTGATATGTTACTGAAAGACTGGATGAAATCAAGCTCAAGTGAAAGTTCACAAGTGGTTATAAATATTTTTGTCTCGAAAATTGTAATGCACTAGTTCCTGAATTAAATGACTTACGAATCATCCATTGCCTTTTTGTACGTTTTCTCATTGAAAGAGTAGGAATTAATAAAAACGTTTACTATAAAAATTATTTGTTTTGAAGAGCTCTATCAAATGGTACCTTATTTGACCCCGAATCCCATTTGAAATTTTAAAGTGATACGCCACTGACCCTACTTCTTGTTAGGGCTGAGTGAGGAAATGAAGCTGAAGTGAAAGTTCACATGTGGTTTAGTTATAAATATTTTTGTCTCGAAAATTTTAATGCACTAGTTTCCGAAATAAATTACTGTTACGGGTGATCTGAATCACCCTGTATATTTATATCCCCAGCCAGTCCACCGTTGTGACTGAGGGGTTACCGAGTCTAACTCCGAACCCAGCGATCCCGGGTTCGATTCCCGGTCAGGACGAATTGCCTGGGTGAGGTTTCACTCCTATGAATGAATATCAGGTAGGACTTTATCAAGCGATTGGAACCCCACTTTCTTTCCTCTCCCATCATCCTTTCCTTATCATCCCGTTTCTGGTTTTTCAGATCACTCTACAGGCGGCCTCCCGAAGCTGCTGGCTCTCTCGACCGGCCTCCGTGGAATGTAGTTCAGCGATGTTGGATGACTTCTGCAATGGCACCCGAGGCGGACCTACTCGGGGGAGGAGTTTCTCCTCGGACCGACAGGGAGGCCTGGGGGGGGGGGAGTTTTCCGAAGCAGGAATGGTATATGGATTCTGTCGGCTGTAAGGACCGGTCGTTAAGGAAGTCACGTGGTTAGGGCGGTGCGCATAGAGGATCTGTGGCATGCAACTCATTCCATATCGAGGGTTGGCGCAATAGATCTCAATAGGTCGCAGTGCTGGGCCATCCGTGCGCCCCTCAGTTAAATTGCATTCCATTTCATTCCATCCCTAGCCATACATGCATTCCACTCACTACTTATCTATCTGCATTTCATATATCTTGTCTGTCTAATCTGTTTAAAAGTTTCTCCAATCTATTTATCTAGTCTTTAAGTATTTTATAATATAGGGCAGAGGTCTCCAAAAAGCGTACAGTCGTTCGTGATCCCGATGCTACCCGCCGAACACAGTGTGCTGTAGAGAAGGAGGAGAGACTCGTACCTCAACAGATGGGAGCGGTCAGTGAGGGATTGCGGCAACGATCGCCTTATGTTTACAAATAATAACATCAAAGGAATAAGAAATATCATAATAATAATCCGTGGCGCTACAGCCCGTGAAGAGCCTAGACCGACCAGCCGGCTGCTGGCCTCACGCCCACATCCCGAATCAGAGGAGGACGATCATCCAACCAGAATGGAGGTATCGTGTGGTTAGCACGATGATCCCCCCAGCCGTTATAGCTGGTATTCGCAACCGGATTTCGCTACCTATCGTAGCTCCCCAAGTGCATCACGATGCTGGGTGGGCACCGGTCCCATACACTGGCCGAAATTTCATGAGAAAATTTCTTCCCCCATGAGGAATCGAACCAGCGCGCATTCCGTAACGCGAGTCCTAGACGGGTTGCCTTAGACCGCGACGCCACGGCGCGGGACAAGAAATATCATACGTTTGTATATTATTTTGACGTACTATGAAGCTTCTACTTTTGATTGGGGAATATTCAATAATGTAATAATTCATCTCGCATTACATCTAGAAGACATTCTGTATGCACGATTTTACAAATGCTCATTCTGTAAAGGGCTTCATTGATTTTCCAATAGTCCAAGTTAGAACATAGCTAGCAAGAAGTTTTTTTAATACTGAGGATACGTGTATGATTTGTGTTTGTATTCTCTTGTTTCAAATTTATCAAAATATTTGTACGTATTTCACCTAAAATGAAACGAAAAACTATAAGCATTATATCTTGTGAAACTGAGTGTAAATGTACCGTAATATACTGATTATTCTGTATAGCCAACAGTTATACAGACGTCCCAAAATAAATTATTTTCACATGTCCAGTATATCTGTAATTGTATGATATTCCTTGTGAAGAATCGAGTAGTGTCGTCGCATGTTGAATTTTAAGATTTTTCGAACAAATTAAACATTTCATATTCTCCCCACTAACACAAAAATATATTTCTCTTCCCTTTCATTCTTGAATGTACTGCGTCCATGATTAGAAGACAATGTGAAACGGTGGAACACTCCGACCAACACAATGATAATGGCAGTCCGCCACTGCTCTTCGTTTGCGCATAAATATTGAGTACACTACAGGTGGGGATGGGTGAGGCGGAGCGCGCTCATTACGTACTGGCTTCGGTTCCGCTCAGGGGCTTACTCGCGAGTACGCTTTTGGTGACGTCTGATATAGGGTAAAGGTTGATAATATTGTGATATGAGTAATATTGTGATAGTTCTTTTTGAGAATTTCTTACAATTTTACTGAGCGAGAGGAAGATCGGTTTTTTGCATCAACGTATTAAGAGAATGTTCGTGGACAAGTTTATGCACAAAACCGGCCCGTCTCTCGCTCAGTAAAATTGTAATAAATCCTCAAAAAGAACTACCATAATATTACCCGAATCACAATATTACCAACCTTTACCCTATCTAATTTTTCTATCACACCTATCTACTATGTATTTCTGTCTATCTTCCTTTGTAATCTGCCTGTATAAACTATGAATCGCATAAAAAGAATCGGATAGCTGTGGAGGACTGGAATTTGTAGTTCAGGTTATTATAATATATGAGCGCATGGCTTGCAATCGATCGTGTATCATTCATATTTTGGAAATCCTACCGTCTTAATGCGCCACAAATCACCGACATTCCTGTAGTGCAGGATTATATATGGCATCCGTGACGTAACGACTCGTGGAACGGAAAAGAGCACGCATGCCTCGTTAGAGGTTAAGTTTGGAGTTCTGTGGATGAAGCGAAATTGTTCAGTAATTGAATTTGCTCTTGTTATTTCAATACAAAACTATTAAATCCTAGTTCTCTCCATAAAACAAGATAAATTACAAATAATACACCGTGTTACTGAAGACATTGACGGATTTGACTAATTAGTAACACAAAAAGTATTAAAGATAGCAACTTGCTTTTTTTTTATATTGCGTATGTGGTACCTAATAGGTTACGTCCATTTTCGGTTTTCCCCTTCAAAATTTTCTACAGTTCCTTCAGTGGGACAGCGTAACCCGGAGTGAGACAAGTGGCCAACAAGCTTAGAGCTCACACATTCAGTTTCTTTCAGCCCCGAACTCCTTGCGAGGACGCGTTTTGCGTACCTTTTAAATTTCTCCTCTCATTTTCCTTCTCTCAACTCAATTCAAGTCTCGTTCCCAGGACGCTAAGGAGATCTTTACGCTCCCGTGTGCCACACCACTGATAATGTCTGCCGGAGTAGCAGACGAAACGTACGGTAGCAACAGCTCCAACAGACCACGGCCCTTTAGCTCGGTTAACATTGATCCCAAGAACGCTTTGTTGATTCAGTTTCACTTTTATTAAAACGGTTGCATTCCACTTGAACTATCAATATAGCCTACATTAAACAATCTTTGATACATGACTATCCATAATCTCATACAGCAGAAGCTATCATAACCTAAATAATATAAACAAGATAATTGAGAGAAACATTTTAATTAACGATGATGAAATAAACATGAATCATTTTAAGGGGCTATGCACAGCTTACAGCAGTGACATTTTTGGAAATATTCAACATTTTTGTCCTCCATTACTGTATCTTGTACAATAATGAAAATTGGCATGTGTAAAAAACTGTCCTTCTGCTATGTAAAAAAAAAATACTTTTACGATTAAAAAAATATTTATATATATTTTTTCAAAATTTAAAATGGTGGTAGTTTACTGTGCAGTGATGAAGCGTTTCTCTCATAATTAATAAATTCTTTCTCTTTTATTTTATTGCTGAAACTCATGTTTACAATATCATGCTCTTTCAACTGCATTCCTTAATAAATAATATATTTTTTTTTATTTTGTGTTAGAAGAAAATACTGATATTATTGACATTTTTTTAAATGAATTTATTTTTTATCAGACAATCTATGAAAGGTAGAGAAGTGATCTTGCATCATATTGTAGATATGACCTGCATAAATACACACAACAAATTTCATCACAGAATGTTGGATAGTTTTTTTTTTGTTATGTGGGAAATAATTCATCACTGCACAGTGAACTGAATTTTGAAAAAAAAAAAAAAGAAAAAATGGAAGTATTTTTTTTAAATCGTAAAAATATTTTTTTTAATATATCAGAGGAACAGTGTTTTACACATACTAATTTTCATTATTTTACAAGATACAGTAATGGAGGAAAAAAATGTTGAATATTTCCAAAATTTTAGTGCTGTAAGCTGTACCTAACCCCTTAAAAGGTACAGTTATTTAAAGTACAATGTTGGCAAACAAAGAAAAACATCTACGGAGGTGATAAAAACAAACAAATGCTACGGAGGTGATAAAAACAAACAAATGCTGGGTAGGTGATAAAAATTGTAGGACAAGCAGCCATGATTGGTTGGTTTTATTGGTCAAAAGTAATTTGACGTAATAAAAGTGTAATTGTCTTAGTAAGCAATTCATGTCTCATTAGTTGTTCAGGCAAATTAGGCTAGAGCACTAAGTGAGGTATTCATATATCTTGAACCTTACTAGCTTCTGGTTATTTTATGACTGATATGTAAGTTAAGTTATGACTCTGAATACAAATTCTGCGTTTTCTACTTACTAAAGTCGGATGCAAGTGAAAGTTAAATTGAAATTACGTTCCTGAATACGACCCTAACTCTGAGATGCCGAAGATATTTAATTTTACTTGTTAGGTTATGACGACACGGATCCTTCCACTGCTATCTCTTTCTGTTCTGAAATGCATTCATATAAATCATTGCCAAATATTCACGGCAATATTTCTTTATATTAGTTGCTCGCAGACCTTTATATCACATAAAAAGCTATGATATATTTCTTTAGTCTGAAATTTTATCGCTTGACCATTGCATAATTTAACTATATGTTACGATTGCCAACATATCCTTGTCAGAACTTAGCAGCCACTTTTTGCAATATAACTCATCTTGAAATACCAACTATATGGGCAGATAAAAAAATTGTCTGCGTCCATATATGTCTGATGAACTGCGTTATAGGTCGCAGGGAATGCCCGTAACTAAGTTACAGCTACTGAAAACAAAAGACACACGACTCTGGAAATGAGGGCGAAGAAATTATATCTGGCGTCATGTGACAGGACGGGTGCTGCGCCCTGGTTGTCGAGTGCATCATTCATGAAGCTGCAGATCTGTTGCGGAATCTCCGAAAACTTTTCATAGCCCCCCCCCCTCACCCCAAAACGTGATTCAGATACGAATATATTCCTATAACTTGGTCCCCTCACACCAAATCCACATACTTTCAAGCGCTTTGAATATTTTCTGTGTTGTTTTTTTTTTTTTCCCCTGGTTGTTATTCGTCTACTGTTTCCATTCCTTTTTACTTTTAGTTTTAGAGGTAAGATGTAGTGCGTATCTGTTTACGGATACAAGCAGCAGATGTGCCGATACATTTCCGTGACTTGCCTATATAGGTGGGATTTATAAAAGCATCTCCGTGTACAGTCCATTTGCAACCAGAATTTTCACGGTGTGGAATGTGAAATTATGCATGGGCATTTATCTTTAGTGTAACAGTATTGCAAGACACGAAATAAAAGCAGTAAGCTTAGTAAAATCATTATTAGAGTTGGTACATTTTTTAGTACCTTATTTTATGACGCTTTATCAACATCTTAGGTTATTTAGCGTCTGAATGAGATGAAGGTGATAATGCCGGTGAAATGAGTCCGGGGTCCAGCACCGAAAGTTACCCAGCATTTGCTCGTATAGGGTTGAGGGAAAACCCCGGAAAAAACCTCAACCAGGTAACTTGCCTCGACCGGGAATCTAACCCGGGCCACCTGGTTTCACGGCCAGACTCGCTAACCGTTACTCCACAGGTGTGGACGAGGTGGTACACTTTCGCAATCATGATAAATGTGAAATGTGCCCAAATTCTACCAAAATCAGTAATATCCGGGCGTCAAAGGGAAATTATACTGAAAGAGAATTAAATTTTTAAGGGTAATTTACCATCACTGATATGTTTTAACCGATTTAGGCTAATAATAATTGTAAGTATTCTAAATATTCTAAATACGTGTTATGAAATATGGAACAATATTAAAGAACCGATTGAAGGTAATAATGGAGAACATTATCTCGGAAGCTCAAAACGGATTTCGTGAAGGCAGAGCTTATGTAGATGGTACATTTAGTATAAACCAAATAATAGAAAAACATAGTGAATATAACATACCAACATATATGGAATTCATAGACTACGAAATAGTAATATGCGTTACAAGAGCGGTATGTTGAAGTTTTCTTGTTCCAGGAAAAGTTTGAAAAAGCGAAACGTAGTTGAGCTTTTTTAATTTCCGAGAATTGAAAGAAAACATACCGCTCGTGTATCGTACATTATTTTGTGCGAAGATCGTTTATTACATACCTGAAAGAGGAATTTCTAATTAGTTACAATGAAATCTCCATCTTGGTTTCTGTTCAATGACGGCAAATTTGGAAAACAAAAATATCTATCTTCAACATTGTTGCTTTAAAATGTTTTCTGTGTTTACTATACTCCAGCACGCCGTGATGTACGTCTGTCTTTCTTTTCCCCCCAGTCTATAAATGCGAACTTAAAACAAACAGTAAGGTTATGTAATGATTTATTTTTCACTTTAATATTTTAACAATATTATTTATATAACATATTGCAGTAATAACATCAGCATCTGGAATCTTGTTGATTTTTTTCACGGCTTCCTTAATGTTACTTGCATCACGAATGCAGTAACTTTAGTGGAGTTGTAGAGTTTACTTAATTTTTGCAAATATTTAAAAACAATAATTAACATTGCAATTTAGGTGAAATTGCAGTGGTAAGTTTCCAATTTATAATTATTACTATATTGAACGTCTCTAAAAATAATATGTTAAAAGCCTAAAGCAGTAAAATCAATATGTCACTTAAGCGGTAAGAAGAGGGAAATTGTTATGTGTGTTAGGTTGGGAAAACTGAATGTGGAATTTTAGACTTTCCGCGGATTGGTTTGTGCGGAAACCAAGCAAATACACACGATCTCGCACAAAAGCCTTTGACAAGGTTAATAGAAATAAATTATGGCGTACTTTAGAAGAAGGTATACCGAAACATTTAATAACAATAATAAGAAGTATATATGTAGACAACAAAATAATAATAGAAACAAGAACAAAGAGTGAGGAAAAAATAGAAACAATTAACAAAGGAGTGAGACAGGGTTGTCTTCTCTCACCACTGCTTTTCAATATATATATTGACAATGCCATAGGAGAATGGCAGATACATCTAGAGACTAATTTTAAAATTAAGAATAGGTTTTTAGACACAATTTTATTTGCAGATGACCAAGTTCTAATCTGTAGTCCAGAAGATAATTCACAAAAAACATATACCAATTAAATACTCTAAGTAAAAAGTACGCATTATATATCTCCACAGCCAAAACAAAAGTTCTAGCATTCCAAGGGTCCAATACAATCAGGGCTAAAATCATTTTACAAGGAAAAATGATAGAACAAGTAAACAATTTTAATTATTTAGGCTGCAATGTATCATACGTTAAAAATGACGATGTAATAAAAAAAGATTAATAAATTTAACTATATATGTGGAATAATAAAAACAAACCTCAAACAAACTAGGAAAGGAACGAAATTAAAATTTTATAAAGTAATGGCAGTGCCCATGTTGCTATATGGCTCGGAATGTTGGACATTAAGAAAAAGTGAAGAGAGAAAAATAGAGGCCGTAGAAATGAGACTCCTAGAGAGTATAGCTGGCTACACTCTGTTAGACAAAAGGATAATTTTTTTTAACAATTTATTGATCGATCAGCGCATTTAACGCTATATAGATCATTTCTAAAAAATATAAATACAATATAAATATGACACTGAATTGAGGGCAGCCTAGATTGGGCTCCTCAATGAACAAAAATTATTGTTAATAAATAATTATTTACATAGGTTGGTGTGATGATGAATTTTGATTATAATATGAGGTCCATTGGAAGTCGGCTCTTGGTTCTGGTGGGAAATGTGGACTTCCTTCCGAGAGAGTAGTGGATGGCGCCTGGAACATTTAGGCCCGATTGTATAAACCATTTGATCTTAGATGAGAGGTTAAATTGATCCTCGTTCTAGCTGAACTTGGAATTTTGTGTTGTATAAAGTCTAATCTGAGATTAATTTGTCACAAACTAAAGTCAATTTTGACTGAAGAAATTTCTCCGATTAAGTTAGATGATCCAAGTTCAGTTATTTCTTTTCTGTTTGAAATATATGAGTGACAGATTGTGCAAATAAAATATCCATTATTATTAATATTAATAGATATGTTAGGTACATCTATATGTATTTCTTTCAATTTCTTGCCTTAATACACAAACAGTCTTATATTTTATAAGGCTCTATCGTGTTCAGCAGTATCAAATAACATAACCTATAATTATATTATGTTTATAACAACCATTAATTATTTATTAATGGATATGATAGGAACATTCATAAATTTTCAATTAACTGTATTACTAAACGAAAATTGTCTTTTATAAAGCTTTATTATGTTTAGCAGTATCAAACACCATAACATGATAACAACTTGGAGAACAGTCAACCTTCTTCTTATTGTCCGCCATTATTTACATTGCAAAAAAAAAAACAGTGTCTCCAACATAGTGTAATACGGAAAGTCGCCAAAAAGTAGTTGTAAAGTCGCTAGATTTCTCATTATCAACAAAGAAAGATTAAATTTTGTCACTATGGGGTGCTAAAAAGGTCACTAAATCCCTATTTAAGCAATATAAAAGTTAAAAGAAATTGTTGTTGAAAAAGAGTTAAAGTCGCTAGATTGGCAACACTGAGCAAACCTGTATAACATGGTCCGCGCATCACGTATTTCACCTGTTTATGCGATGTTGCCAAATCCTTTTCACGTGAACTTAGATTGCATTTGAACCAAGTTAATTTGATCGCAGAAAAGTTTTATACAATAGAAGAAGTGTCTGAACTCGGTTCACTTTTCGATCTTCGATCAAAGCTGATCTTTAGTCAGGGAGTTTTAATACAATTGGGCCTTACTAGGTTGTTATAGAACTTCTTAGCTTGTGAATGAATAAACTGTTTGATTGTGTCAATACCAGTTTCTCTGTGTAGTTGGCTGTTACGGACAAACCAAGGAGAACTGAGTGGAATTCGTAGGACTTTATTTTGAAATGACTGGATGTGTTTAATTTCACTTATTGCAGCTCCTCCCCAGACAGGACAGGCATAAAGCAGTAGAGGTCGTAATAGAGATGTGTAAAGTAGCATGCAATTTGATGACATAGAAATGAATTGGGCATCTTTAAAGTAACAGAGAAGATACACCAATATAGAACTAAGCGGAGGGAACATGTGGAAAGAATGGAAGAATACCGCATTCCAAAACTGCTATTAGATTACAGACCAACAGGCAAAAGAAACATTGACAGACCAAAGAAAAGATGGACTCAACAAATGTTTAATGCATGAGACCGGAACAGAGCTTTAGAGGCTTAAACCTTGACGATGATGATGATGATGATGATGATGATGATGAATAATTGTAATATCTGACATTAAATATTAGTCATAAAACTTGAGCTCATGTTTTCTAATTAGTAATGAAACACTGTTGATCTACAGTTAATTTAGGTGCTGTTACCGCTCGGTACCCCTTTTTCAAGGGCAGCTATCCTTTTTGGATTCTTCTCTGTATCCTAATTTATTGGCTATTTTCAAGTCTTAATGCGTAAAATCGGTTGTCCTACTAATAATGTAAGCTGTAATAAGATACCTATTATGGAAAGGAATTTAGCGGTTGTAGTCTTTAATGATGCTAAGTGACAGACGGCTGGTGACCATAGTAATTTATTATCAATAAAAAGAAGACAATAGACAGTGTATAAGCTATAAACAAAGACATCTTCAGTCAATAGTGGCCATAAAGTTCTTCTCTATTATGCGGGGACATTTTGAAAGCTAATGTAATCTTTACTAGTGGCTTTGTATGTCGTTATTAACATTTATGAATATAATTAGCATATTTATGAGTAGAACAAGTTGAATTGTTGCCTTGTGGACGTTCTGCAGATACGGTACTGGCTTGTGACATACATCTACGTAATAGTGTTTATTCTACAGTATTACACAAAATACAAAGAGAATGTACAGTGACTACGTTGCAAAGAACTATAATTAAAACACACTTCTTGGGCGGTCCAGAAGCTGAAAATGTGTATTCTAGTACATTTGAACATGTATGTATTTATTCACACTGCAATGGGTATATATCCGGTGGCAGTGGTAACTAATTACACTCAATAATGACAATAACAAACTTATTAATTAAAATACAGTTAATAATAATACCAATAATTAATACCAACAGTAATTTATAATAATAATAATAATAATAATAATAATAATAATAATAATAACAACAGGGAATATCCTAAATTAAATGAAGCATGATCACTTAAAATAAATAAATAAATCTAATTTGTATCTTAAACCGAAGTTCGAATTAAAACCCACGAGTATGATATGTTCACATCTGCACGAGTACCTTTCAACATTACACTCATTTCGCTGTCAACACACTCACTGAACTGGAACTACGACACATTTCACTGATTCTATCCTGATTTCACTAACACTTCAACAATATTTCACTTTTCAAATACTTTGCACTGCCACTATAAACTATAAAGCTTCACTGACAGGAACACGTTTCACTTACACAACACACTTCACTGACACAACACACTTCACTGACACAACATAATTCTTCACTGATACAACACTTCAATAACAACATATCATTTACACCCTTTAAATACTGTGTATAATTATCGTCTATTAGTAAAGTCCTTACGCCTATTTTTAAATACATTTTCGGTTGTTGATAAAGCCTTTAGTAAGTCTGCAGGTAAAGCATTCCAGTTCCTGATAGTACGATTGTACGATTTGTCCGTAATAATAATAATAATAATAATAATAATAATAATAATAATAATAATCTGTGGCACTACAGCCCGTGAAGGGCCCAGACAGACCAACCGACTGCTGGCCTCACGTCCACATGCCGAAGCAGAGGTGGACGATCATCCAACCAGAATGCAGGTATCGTGTAGTAGCACGTTGATCCCCCCAGCCGTTGTAGTTGGCTTTCTCAACCGGATTTCGCTACCTATCGTAGCTCCCCAAGTGGATATCGGTTCCATAAACAGGCCGAAATTTCATGAAAAAATTTCTTCTCCCATAAGGACTCGAACCAGCGCGTATTCCGTAACGCGGGTCCTAGGTAGGATGACTTAGACTACGACGCCATCACACAGGACTGGAACAAAGATGCATAGGTTATTGTTTTTTTAATACAAATTCACTCTAGCACCCCCAGAAAGAGTACATACTAGTTCTCAAGGAGCATTGAAAAAAAAATTAAGACAAGTATTTTATTAATTAACAGAATAAAAAATAATAACTAATAAGATAGCTATTTACAATAAGTCATGTCTAAATGAGTCAGAATTATTAATCAAGTGCTAAGTGAGTTTGTCTTTAAACTGAATTTTATATCGATAGTGTTAGCAGCGCAAGGAATTAAACAATAAATAAGTAAATTCCTGTTATATATTATAACCGAAAGGAAATAAATTATTAAAATATATGTAGGTTATATACATATAGTAAACGCAGAATAAATATGAGAAATGCCTGTTATTATTCGGTTGAGAAGCTTTTGTCATCCAGTCTGCTGTCAAAAATCTGAAAAGTTAGAATTTATAAAACAGTTATATTGCCGGTTGTTCTGTATGGTTGTGAAACTTGTACTCTCACTTTGAGAGAGTAACAGAGATTAAGTTTGTCTCAGAATAAGATTCTTAGGAAAATATTTGGGTCTGAGAGGGATGAAGTTACAGGAGAATGGAGAAAGTTACACAACGCAGAACTGCACGCATTGTATTCTTCACCTGACATAATTAGGAACATTAAATCCAGACGTTTGAGATGGGCAGGGCATGTAGCACGTATGGGCGAATCCAGAAATGCATGTAGAGTGTTAGTTGGGAGGCTGGAGGAAAAAAGCCTTTGGTGATGCCGTGACGTAGATAGGAGGATAATATTAAAATAGATTTGAGGGAGATGGGACATGATAGAGACTGAATTAATCTTGCACAGGATAGGGACCGATGACGGGCTTGTGTGAGGGCGGCAATGAACCTCCGGGTTCCTTTTATTTTTATTTTAGTAGGTTATTTTACGACGCTTTATCAACAGCTTAGGTTATTTAGATTCTGAATGAGATGAAGGTGATAATGCCGGTGAAATGAGTCCAGGGTCCAGCACCGAAAGTTACCCAGCATTTGCTCGTATTGGGTTGAGGGAAAACCCCGGAGAGAACCTCAACCAGGTAACTTACCCCGACTGGGAATCGAACCCGGGCTAGCTGGTTTCGCGGCCAGACGCGCTGACAGTTACTCCACAGGTGTGGGCTCCGGGTTCCTTAAAAGCCATAAGTAAGTAAGTACGTATGGTTTATATATATATATATATACATATTTATATGTATATTGATAATACATGACTGTATAGCCTACCTACTTTTACCCATCCCAGTTTTATAAAAATTCCCTATCGATTGAATAGGTCTCGGTTTTATAAAAATTCTCTGCTGAATTTATTCTCTAGTACAGTCATGTGAAAAACTCTGACGTTAGATGTATTCACGCTAGACTGACTGATTTATGTCGGTGAAGTCCCTGACAAAGTTACATTCAGAGATTATAAGCCACATACCGCTACTGAGAACGAAAGAGGGTGAATGTAGAGATCATTTTGCTTGGATTCACTTCAAAATATTACATAAGAAGGATCACTTTTATCGATTTCAAATACTACAGCTTTTCTTCTGAACCACATATATGACGACATTCAGTATTCATGTACAATTTCCTTCCGCTTCTGATTTGGCTGTACTGCTATAGGAAAAAGCTGAATTCTTCGCCATCATTATCATCACTAATACCACCGTCAACATAAACACTACTTTTATCATCACAACTACCACCATATCATCCAATCGGTTAAATTCCTGTGTCGGTATCTTAGATTTATTTACAATTTCATCTTCTATTGAAAATTAATTTAGCAATATTCAGGGTATCTGAAATGTCAAGTCTAAATAGTAAATGACAGAGAAGTCTAAAATGAGTGTTTTGAGATAGGGGAAGAGTTGTCGGAAATGCCTATTTCATACACCGCGATGTCTTGAGCAAGGAATACGTTTGGGCAATGGTTCTCAAAGGTGGATTGCGACTCTTGGGGGAGAGAGGTCGTGTAAAGAGCTGAGAGGGTCTCAAGAGAATTTACAAAATAATAAAATAAAAAAAAAGTCTTAACATACGTATCTTGCTTTCTACGGTATTTAGAAATACAGGGACATCATTTTATTTTTACTAACATTTTTAATATTAACCTGGCTATACCTTTTGCTACCCCTTCCCACGACTGGAGTTCGATAATACTGCGTAAAATAAAAACAAATCACTTTACTAGGTATAGGAGGGAAGAAAAGTAGTTCATCCATTTACGTAAACTAGGAAATATCGCAATTTCGAGTTTGATAATTTTCATTAAGTTTTTGTGTAATCAAAATACAGTACAGTATTAACAATAACATGTTTTTACTCACGAACTGAGTTATCCATGCGAACGTATTCATTCTGCAGTGTATATTATACTGTCTACAACACATTAGCGTACAATATAGAGAATGAAGTTAAAATGAAAAACAATCATAATATGGATATTTAAACATATTTTTGAAAATGGTGACCGTTCATTTCGATACAGGGTTCAGTCCTTTTGTGCATATTATCGCACTATAGACTATTGTACCTAATTCCAATTACCAGTTTCGTCCTTCGTACTAATAACTCATGTTGAAATAATTAAATTGTAAAATAATCATAATATGGATATTTAAACACATTTTTGAAAATGGTGACCGTTCATTTCGATACAGGGTTCAGTCCTTTTGTGCATATTATCGCACTATAGACTATTGTACCTAATTCCAATTACCAGTTTCGTCCTTCGTACTAATAACTCATGTTGAAATAATTAAATTGTAAAATAATCATAATATGGATATTTAAACACATTTTTGAAAATGGTGACCGTTCATTTCGATACAGGGTTCAGTTCTTTTGTGCATATTATCGCACTATAGACTATTGTACCTAATTCCAATTACCAGTTTCGTCCTTCGTACTAATAACTCATGTTGAAATAATTCTGTACCTACTCTGTAAAAACGTACCTTACGTACTGTAAATTCAATCTTCACTTCTGTCCGATCCGAAAAAAAATAAAATTACTCAGACATGCTATCTACTGTCCGTCCAAGTAGTTATGTCGTAGGATCGTAGAAAGGGGGGAAATCACGTGACAATTAATTATTTAACGAGACCCTTTTATTTCAGTTATTTTAAACAGTTGCATAATATTACGTAGACGTCCAATTCCTAACAGAAATTAATGTTTTCAGAAAAGACTAAGACAGCCCAGCCACTAGCCTTTTCAGCGGCGTGAGCAGAAGCAGGTGGGGAAAATCGGGATGCGACGTAGGCAAACGGACGACAGCACCTGTGCGAAAATATGATTCAATATTGAAAGCTGTTTCGTCACTAGAAAACGCGAACATATTTCTGGAACGTACTATACTCAGTACTGCTTGACTGCATGTACGCGGCCTTGGTTGTGTTGGAAGTTTATTAGTAGGAGGGGTGGGAGTGAAGTACATTAAAAAAACTCAGATACAATAAAAATTGAAGTAAAAATAAAATGATGTCCCTGTATAAACAATGTTGAATATAAAAAAAATTCGAGATATTCTTTTGATGCTGAACTGCTCAATGTTTTGCGCAAAAAAAGCCTAGTTCCAACGTCCCATTGGTAGTTGTACACATTCCAATGAGTTTTCCTTAATATATATATTTTTTTAATTTCAGTGACTCGTAATTCTTTTGTGATTTTTTCAAAAATAACTAATAAAAGTAATTAATATTTGAGGAGAAAAATTCGCTCCGGCACCGGGGATCGAACCCGGGTCCTTGGTTTTATGTACCAAGCGCTCTGACCACTGAGCTACGCCTAATTCAATTCACAGCATCGGATCGAATTCGGCGTAGCTCAGTGGTCAGAGCGCTTGGTACGTAGAACCAAGAACCTGGGTTCGATCACCGGCGCCGGAGCGAATTTTTCTCCTCAAATATTAATTGTCAGTATTACAGATATTATTCTGTAGGACAAATTAATAAATCTATAATACTTACTTACTTACTTACTGGCTTTTAAGGAACCCGGAGGTTCATTGCCGCCCTCTCATAAGCCCGCCATTGGTCCCTATCCTGAGCAAGACCAGTCCAGTCTCTACCATCATATCCCACCTCCCTCAAATCCATTTTAATATTATCTTCCCATCTACGTCTCGGCTTCCCAAAGGTCTTTTTCCCTCCGGCCTCCCAACTAACACTCTATATGCATTTCTGGATTCGCCCATACGTGCTACATGTCCTGCCCATCTCAAACGTCTGGATTTTATGTTCCTAATTATGTCAGGTGAAGGATACAATGCGTGCAGCTCTGCATTGTGTAACTTTCTCCATTCTCCTGTAACTTCATCCCGCTTAGCCCCAAATATTTTCCTAAGAACCTTATTCTCAAACACCCTTAATCTCTGTTCCTCTCTCAAAGTGAGAGTCCAAGTTTCACAACCATACAGAACAACCGGTAATATAACTGTTTTATAAATTGTAACTTTCAGATTTTTTGACAGAAGACTAGATGACAAAAGCTTCTCAACGGAATAATAACACGCATTTCCCATATTTATTCTGCGTTTAATTTCCTCCCGAGTGTCATTTATATTTGTTACTGTTGCTCCAAGATATTTGAATTTTTCCATCTCTTCGAAGGATAAATCTCCAATTTTTATAGTTCCATTTCGTAGAATATTCTGGTCACGAGACATAATCATATACTTAATCTTTTCGGGATTTACAACTAAATTAAGCCTATAAACAGTAAAAAAAAAAACTGTATTGTGATGAAACGCGTAGAACGTAGACTGGGAAATTATGTGATAGTATTCGTCTTCAAGCCATTTTCTCTCGGGTTGTGAAACATCTACAGTAATTTTAAGTGCGATTTTCGTAGCAGCGCAGCTGTGATGTCACTTGAACTCCAAATTATTCTAAGATTCATCATCTAGACGACACTTGCAGCTCTGAAACTTAATTTCTTCTCTTGTTGGCAGCGTCAGTCCAAATTTCCATTAACTTGCTTCGTGATACCACGGAATTGTTAAATGAGTGTCTCACTGGGCCACGCTGTTAATCCAGCTTCTTGTCTTGTGTTCGGGGTGAATTAAAATTACGCGCTCCCTGCCTTTGAAGTATTGTGTTATGACGGAAATGAAAGAAGCAGAGCTTAAACGAGCGAGAAAACAAAAGAGATCCACACCGCCGCAGCTGCCACCTCACGAGATGATCAACAACGACTGTACAAACTTCATGTAACGTTATCTGAACGGACAATCCCATAAAAGTAATACGAATCTTAATAGTACATTATGCAACGAGCCTATAACGGTAGTAATTAAGACGCGAGTATGTTTATGAAACGAGCGCAAGCTCGTATGAAAATCATGAAACTCGCTTGCGCTCGTTTCATAAACATACTCACGTCTTAATTAAGCCTACCATTATAGTCAAGTTTCATACGACGTTTTATGCTCGACCGTCCACACATGTGGAGTAACGGTCAGCGCGTCTGGTCGCGAAACCAGGTGGCCCGGGTTCGAATCCCGGTCGGGGAAAGTTATCTGGATGAGTTTTTTCCGGAGTTTTCCCTCAACTCAACACGGGCAAATGCTGGGTAACTTTCGGTGCTGGACCCTGGACTCATTTCACCGGCATTATCACCTTCATTTCATTCAGACGCTAAATAACCTAGATGTTGATACAGCGTCGTGAAATAATCCAATAAAATAAAAAAATAAATAAGTTTATGCTCGACCATATTTCTAACTTGAAATTATTCATAAGTATTCATATGGAACTGTCCTTGTGCAATACCTCGTAAATTGTGAGATGTGCGCAGACGCGAAAGTATTGATTTTTTCCGAGAAACAAATGTCGACATTGACCTTGATGTAATCTAGAGAGTAAAATAAACATTAACCTTGATATAACCTTGAAATTGAATTAGACATTGAAAAACGAGATGACAAATTGAATTTATTTGAATATTATTTACAATTAACGCTAATTATTATAGTAACAGAACTGACTTTATTTCAAATATAGGTGATTTATTGTGCAATTGGTGAAATCAATTTGCGGGAATGTGCTTTGTGAAAGGCTGGAAGATGACGGTGAATTTGTGTTAATTTGTGTGTTGTTTTTTTCGACTGAGTTTAATATGGTATTTGAGATTTCAATTTTATTTTGGATCGATTCTTCAACATAACCTTCTGCGACAGTAATGGATTTCCAGCCTCCGTGGCATATCCGAGAATAATCGATACTTGCGCTTTCATATTGCTACAATGGTATTTTCTGATTGGTGGAACACCTGAACTTTAATGAATAGGTGTACTTTAATGAGGTCCATTAAAGTGCTGCTACCAGGTGTATAATTACTACATTTCGGCATGGTCGAGCATAAAATATATTATATCATTTCAACATAACCTTCTGCGACAGTATTGGATTTCCAGTCTCCGTGGCATATCCGAGAATAATCGATACTTGCGCTTTAATAATGCTAGAATGGCGTTTTCGGATTGGTTGAAGAACTGAACTTTAATGAATAGGTGTACTTTAATAAGGTGCATTAAAGGTCTGCTACCAGGTGTATAATTACTACATTTCGGCATGGTCAAGCATAAAATATATTATATCATTGGCTTATGTTGAGATTCTGAGGGCATTCCATTCATTTCATTAAAAAGTTTATGAACTCGCTTCACTGAAAATTCACTTTCGTATACTACAGTGCGTTTACAAACAGGTAGCGGAAATGCATTAAGTCTGTTTAACGAAAGAATTAATTGATGTAAACCAGCCGTGGCGAAAATGTGACTCACGGGCACATTGTGGCTCGTAATGATAGCTATGCATTTCTCTTGCTTCCTACCTCTTGCTTAATCCATATTAAAACACTATACTATGACTTTAAGGTGTTTTTCCAAATACACGTTTGTTTTCTGAGCAGTTAATGAGGATTATTTTAGAATCACGGAATTAGGAAGCCACTATCACGGAATTTGGATCCCTGTCACAGATTAAGGAGCCACAGTATAACACTGAAGAATTATATATTATATACCAAACTTGTGAAACTGTTGATACCGAATGTTGTAAAAACTGTAGCTAAAGGTCCAAATAACATAATTTAGGTGTTATTTTACAATTTTATTACAATTTTGGCATAAATATAGCCTTTATTAAATATGTCACGGAATTAGGCAACCTTATACTACATCTGAAATCTGATTAATGTATTATGTAACTAGTCTGCGATGTATGGGATGGAGGGCAGAAAGAAAATAGCCACCCTATGCCATTATCTCCTTGCTTAGTTGCCATAAATGGTTTGTTATTGCATCACTTGTGAGGTTCAGACCTGTCTTCGGAAAGTTGACTAAACAACAACATACCCCTAACACTCCGTACTTCATTTTCTTGTAATTACCACCGGGTGAAAACCCTTACGTAGTTAGTATTCATTCATTCATTCATACATACACCCTTTCATCCATCCATCCATCCAACCATCCATCCATCCATCCAACCATCCATCCATCCATCCATCCATCCAACCATCAATCCAACCATCCATCCAACCATCCATCAATCCATTCATCCGTCAATCCATCCATCCAACCATCAATCCAACCATCCATCCATCCAACCATCCATCAATCCATCCATTAAACCAACAATCCATCCATCCATCAATCCATCAATCCAACCATCCATCCATCCATCAATCCAACCATCCATTCATCAATCCATCAATCCAATCAACCATCCATCCAACCATCCATTCTTCCATCAGTCCATCCATCCAACCATCCATCCATTCATCAACTCAACCATCCATCCAACCATCCATCCATCCATCAATTCATCCATCCATCCATCAATCCATCCATCCAACCAACACTCCATCCATCTATCAATTCATCCATCCATCCATCAATCCATCCATCCAACCATCCATCCATCCATCAGTCCACCCATCCATCCATCAATCCATCGATCCATCCATCCATCAATCCATCCATCCATCAATTCATCAATCCATCCATCCATCAATCCATCCACCCATCCATCCATCAATCCAACCATTCATCCATCCATCAATCCAACCATCCATCCATCAGTCGATCAATCCATCCATCCAACCAACAATCCATCCATCCATCAATCCAACCATCAATCCATCCATCCAGCCATCCATCCATCCATCCATCCATCCATCAATCCAACCATCCATCCAACCATCCATCCATCCATCATTCCATCCATCCAACCAACAATCCATCCATCATTCCATCCATCCAACCAACAATCCATCCATCCATCAATCATCCATCCATCCATCAATCCAACCATCCATCCATCCAACCATCCATCCTTCCAGCCATCCATCCATCAATCCATCCATTCATCCATCAATCCAACCATCCATCCATCAATCCACCCATCCATCCATCAATCCATCCATCCAACCATCCATCCATCCAACCATCCATCCATCAATCCATCCATCCAACCATCCATCCATCCATCAATCCACCCATCCATCCATCAATCCAACCATCCATCCATCCATCAATCCACCCATCCATCCATCAATCCAACCATCCATCCATCCAACCATCCATCCATCCAACCATCCATCCATCAATCCATCCATCCAACCATCCATCCATCCATCAATCCACCCATCCATCCATCAATCCAACCATCCATCCATCCATCAATCCACCCATCCATCCATCAATCCAACCATCCATCCATCCAACCAACCATCCATCCATCAATCCATCCATCCAACTATCCATCCATCCATCAATCCACCCATCCATCCATCAATCCAACCATCCATCCATCCATCAATCGACCCATCCATCCATCAATCCAACCATCCATCCATCCATCCATCCATCCATCAATCCATCCATCCTTTCCGGATCTGTTAAATTTAATTGAAAACCATAACCATGGGTTACGAATTACTGGCTGTAGTTCGTGCAAGATAGCAAATCAATTTGCAAGCTACTTTCGTCCATTTCTCACCGTAGATTTGATAGCATCACATCTCCTTCCTAGTTACATCGTACGTACGTTTATATTCACTTGGAATTCCTGCGCCGCCAGGTAGAACACTGCCTGCAACAAGTATATTTAAACACTGACAGGTCTAGGTTAGAACTAACCGATTCAAGGCATGCTTATACACCAGCTGTGGCAGCTAAACAGAAAGGTTTAGCATGTTTAATCAAGTAAGAGATGTATAATTACGTAAATTTGACTACAATACATCTCGGAATCCATTCCAGGTTGATTAGTTTTCAGGTTAGCAGTCTGCCGCATCGTGAAGCAGTGCTGTATAATTCCAGGGTTTGTCGGCCATTCAATTAGGAATCAGGCTCTGGCACAAAAAGCTATTCTTGTACACGCAAGCGCGGTCTTAGTAATTAAGACCTTGCAACGCTGAGAGCGAACTCGTTACAGATAGTGCTAGCAATGCTCGGTCAGTAAGAGCTGTTCGCGGCAGGTAGATTATCGTAATTTCTCAGAATATTTCTCATTAGGAAAGAGAAGGTGTAAGAAGAGAAAGGAGAGAAATCCAGAAAGAGAGAGTGGAAAAGGAAAGTGACAAAAATAATAACTAAAAGAGATCAAGGAAGAGGGTAACAAAATAAGTGACAAAGAAGTATCGAATGTCTGTAATTGTGTGAAACTTCTATGCTGTTTATGATTGTTATTTTTAACGTAGTTGGGATTGTACGGATGTTTGGATGCAAACAGTTGAAACTCAGTATTAATCATTAAGAAATGATAATATAGGAACTTAACCACAGTGAGTGATAAAAACAACGTTTCAGATTACGAGTTAATACTCATAATAATTATTGGTAATCGTAAGAAGTGAAAATATTGGAATTAATATTAAGTGATAACAACAATTTTCCAGATTACCAGTTATATTAACAAATAACTATTATAAACAGTAAGAAATGAAAATATAGGAAATTAACCAATATTAAGTGATAAAAACAACATTCCAGACAACGAGTTAATATTCATCATAAATAATTATTGGAAATGTTTAGAAATGGAAATATGGAAAATTAATCAATATTAAGTGATATAAACAGCGTTATAGAACACGAGTTAATATTCATAAATAATTATTGGAAATATTTAGAAATGAAAATATGGAAACTTAATCATTATTAAGTGACAAAAAACAACATTCCAGAATACGAGTTAATATTCACAAATAACTATTGTAAATTATAAGAAACGAAAACACTGGAAGTTAATATTAAGTGATAAAAGCAACGTTATAGAACACCAGTTAATATCAATCATCAATAATTACTGGAAGTCGTCAGAAATGAAAATGTAGAAAGTTAATCCGTATTAAGTGATAGAAACAACATTTCAGAATACGAGTTAATGTAAATATTTATTGGAAATCGTAAGAAATAAAAATATAGGAAGTTAATGAATAGTGAGTGATAAAAAACAACATTCTAAAATACGAGTAAAAATTATTGGAAATAAATACCTAATAGACAAACAGAGGACAAACCGAAAAATAAGCTTGCATCGACTGAAAAAAGATGGGTTTAAGAATGGAAGCCGGAACATATTTCAGAGTTGAGTGATTGGGGAAGAAGATGGAGAATACTTTGAAGATAATAATTATGATTTGAAGATAATAATTATGATAGTGATGATTGGAGCTTGGAAATATTTTAATAGATAGGCTGTTGGGTATCACAAACTAAATTATCATAAAGCTTGATTCTGTTGCTGCAGATGAGAACCTCGTGGTTTTGGCATATTAAATTTTATCGCTCTGATCTGAAGATTACTGTAATGGGACAACTGACATTAACGAGTTGCAATACCCAATAAATCTACCAGCTTGCAGCCAGTGAAGCGTGGGTATTACCCCCTCACTGATCCGATAATGTTCGATAACGGGAACAAAAATCGTTACGAATTAACAGACAGAGGATATACACGGGGGGCAGCAATCAGTTTTGACAGCTACACTTCTTATTTGACCACGTGCAGTTCAGCATACCGGTATACTGTAATACAGAGGTCTCCAAAAAGCGTATCGTTATTCGTGCTCTCGATGCTGCCCGCCGAACACAGTTTGCTGTAAGGCTAGAAAAGGGGAAGAGACTCGTACCTCAACAGATAGGAGCGATCAGTGGGGGATCGCGGCAACGATCTGCTTAAATTTACAAATAATAACATCAAAAGAATAAGAAATGTCATACGTTTGTGTATTATTTTGACATACTATAAAGCTGGAGCCCCGTCTGTTGCTATAGATACAAGCCATTGCAAATTCAACCTCTTCTGTTCTATGGTGCCTTTCAGTGCCTGGAAAAGATCTTCTCCAGTTGTATTTTGTAATTACATCTAGAAGACATTCAGACACAGTAAGATGTTCATTAACTCCTCGGATGAAAATGGCTAGGTGAGCTTTGTCATTTCTATCTGTGCAATGCAAGTCAGTAAGCTACAAACTGGTTAATTGTGGTTTCGACTTCAGATTCAATTACATTTACAATCTTGAAATTCCTTCTCTGAACTGTAATTGGAAACATTTTAATTTTCTTAAACTTTGACTTTGTTCTGGACACAGTATTTTAGTAACGTCCTGTATGCACGATTTTACAAATAATGCTTTTGTAAAGGGCTTCATTGATTTTCCAATATTCCAAGCTAAAACATAACTAGCAAAAAGCTTCTTTGTTTAAGACTGAGGACACGTGTGTGATTTGTGTTTGTATTTTCGTGTTTTATATTTATCAAAATATTTGTAGGCCTAAGCATTTCACCTAAAATTAAACGAAAAACTATATGTTTGTCATGCGGAACTGAGTGTAAACATTTGTAATATACTGATTATTATGTATAACCAACAGTCATACAGATAGCCCCAAAATAAATTATTTTCACATGTCCAACATGCCTCTAATTGTATAATATTATTTGTGAAGAGTCGAGTAGTGTCGTCGCATGTTGAATTTTAACACACCCTTAAGAATTTTCGGACAAATTAAGCATTTCACATTCTTCCCACTAACTTAAAAAAAATTCTCTTCCTATTCATCTTTGAATGTACTACGTCCATGATTAGAAGACATTGTGAAAAGATGGAACACGCCGACCAACACAATGATAATGGCAGTCCGCCACTGCTCTTCGTTTGCGCATAAACATTGAGTACAGTACAGGTGGGGATGGGTGAGGCGGAGCGCGCTCATTACGTACTGGCTTCGGTTCCGTTCAGGGGCTTACTCGCGAGTACGCTTTTGGAGACGTCTGCTGTAATATAATGTATTTTACGATATATCATTCATTCTTAGTGTTCTGTCCAAGGACAGCTCTTTCACTCAAAACCCAGCATTCTACAATCTGTTATATTTTCCACCTTCCTCTTATTCTACGCATATGATCCACATATCTTAATGTCGTCTATCATCTGATATCACCAGCGTATAGGTAATTGAGTATGGACACTTCCCGTCGGTACCTTTGATGTAGCCGGACTGATTTCAATGACCTTCAAGCCAGCTAGAGCGTGAGATTCTGCTTTCTCCCTAGAGTTGGCGCTGACATCACACCAGCTAGCAGTCGACACAGCGGAAATATAACACATATAATTAATACATCTAGGTACATTATGTACTCAAATAAAATAAATTGGATCCATAAAATAATAAATCCGTCATTAACTGTAATGTCTAGACTCTAGAGTTTCTTTATAATGAGAGTTGAGACGTTGACCCCAACAACAATTAAAATATGTAATGATTTGATAGCGCTGAAAATGGAAAAACAAAACTCTTATGAGAAGTAAAACTACTTATTACTACTATTCTTATTTATTATTATTATTATTATTATTATTATTATTATTATTATTAGTATTAGTATTATCAATAATTGTGTTATTTTTTATACTTTGTATGCCTCATTTATTTTTGACCTGCTGTTCACATTTTATTACGCTTTTTTCTTTCTTTCTCTGTATTATATATTATATCTGATTTCTTCTTACTTGTTGTTTACATTTTATTATTATTATCTTGTTCAGTTTTGTGTGTAAAATTGCAGTGTACTTTGAAAATTTGTAGCGTTTTTGTAACGCAGTTTTTACTCCTGGTTGAGTGTTAGAGAAGGCCGTATGGCCTTAACTCTGCCAGGTTAAATAAATCATTATTATTATTATTATTATTATTATTATTATTATTATTATTATTATTATTATTATTATTATTAAAACCATATACCTATATTATATTAAATACAAATATTAAACGAATTCGATACTTAATTTTATAATGTATTATATTATTTTATAACATAATTTATTATATCTGAAATATAAAAAAAAAATATTATTACAACTAGTTTGTCACTGAGAAATAAGGAAAAGCTGTTAACTTGAATTTATTTGAAGCAAAGCGTTACTGGATTATGCAATAAGGTAGGCGATGTTTGGATCCCGTGCCTCAACTCTATACTCAATTATTATCATAGCGTATGCTCGATTACACTAACCTCTAGCGCTTGAAAGTGGAACTAAACGCCGGCGCACAGAGAAACAAAACACAGGAAAATTCGCTCAGTGTCCATTCTTTATAATCCCTATTCGCTGATATCGTCTTCTGCCCTGAACTCTTCTCCCGTTCACTATTATTTCCAGTGCATTCTTCAGTAGCCAGTTTCTTCTCAACCAGTGAACCAGTCAATTCTCTTTCCCCTTTCTGACCAGTTTCAGCACCATTATTTCTTCACCCACTCTTTCTATCACAGCTCCATTTCTTACTCCGTCTATCCATTTCAACGCTCCATTCTTCTTCGTTTCCACATTTCAAATGCTTCTATTTGTTTCTCTTAACTTCGCTGCAATGCCCATGATTTTACCCTATACAATGCCACACTTCACACAAAGCACTTCACTAGTCCCTTCCTTAGTTTTTTTTTTTTCAGAGATTCGCAGAAGATCCTCCATTTTCTATTAAAAGCTTCCTTTGCCATTACTATTCTCTTTTTGACTTCCTGGCATCACCTCATGTTACTGCTTATAGTACATCCCCAATATTTGAAGCTATCCTCTTGTTCTACTGTCTCATTTTGAATTCGCACGTTTACCTTATTTATTTTCCTTCCGATAACCATAGTCTTCGTCTTATTTGAATTTATCCTCATTGGTTATTAAGGGAGAAAAATTCGTTCCAGCGCCAGGGATAGAAACCGAGACCCCCAATTCTACGCACTGGGCGCTCTAACCACTGAGCTACGCCGAGGCTGAATCCACAGTACCGGATAGGGAACTGTTCGTCCAGTCTGCTGCAACATTTCTGTGGCTTAAGCTACCAGAATGAAGAATGATATCAATTCTTTCCTCTTTCGATAATGCCATCACGAAAATCAAGAAATGTTTTATAGGAAAGCTTCAAATAATAATAATGGATTGAAACTGTCACAGGTTAACCAAACAGTAAACCAGGAAAAGTTTATTACTAGAATTGCATAAAAATACCTTTTCCAAAGCTTCCTTAGTGCTGTACCATGTTATAAAATATCTGTCGATCCAGTAACTAATGTTTGTGTCATTATGACAGTTATCTTTAAATAACTTTAAAACAATAATTAGAAATATCTCAAAACAGATTGCACCATCTTTTTTTTTCAGGAAATTTCATATGATTTTGAATACCTACATGGCCTCATTTCCATTTAAAATTTCAAAGTTGCATCCAAAATGGCGGCTTTTAAGATAGCTGAGGGCTAGAATCGAATGTGTCACTGATAAAGCATTTGGTCTTACAAATAATATATATATATATATATATATATATATATATCTATATACACATAATTAAGTCAACTGTCATCACACAAGGAGCCAAGGAGTGACTTGATGGCCGGGACTCCAAAGTATATACCGTATACACTGTTGGACGAATGATTTATGTAAGGATTAATTTTTGATCCTACATAATTTATGAACTGTTATGGTTACCATTGGTCAAACAAGGAGTTAGGCCATTAAGAAAAAATACCAGAGGAGAAAAATTAGATCCGATGCTGTAAATTGAGTCCCGGCGTAGCTCAGTGGTTAGAGCGCCCTGTGCTTAGAACTGGGGGTCCTAGGTTCGATATTCGCCGCCGGAGCAGATTTTTCTCCATTAATAACCAATGGTAACCATAATAGATAATTCTGTATGACCAAAAAATTATTCCTTACGTAAATTTATCCCCATCCCATACTCCTCATAGCTATTATTATTATTATTATTATTATTATTATTATTACTATTATTATTATTATTATTATTATTATTATTATTATTATTATTATTATTGCTATATGCTTTCATTGTTAGAATGAGCTGATCAATGCTTCCATCTGCTGAATTAGTTATTCTTAGCACAAAGTTATCTGTAGTAATATCATAAATGGTCTGAGATTTGCCGATAAATCCACGAGCGAAGCTAGCGGATTTATTTCGGAAATCTCAGACCTCGAGTGACATTTATTAGTACCATTTCGTGAACAAGATACCAGTGTAAGTAATATATCCCTAAAATTCGCTCACAAAATGTTAAAAATTGTATATTTATGAATACTTAACCTATTCAGACATTGTGAAATCGAAATAGATGAATAATGTTACTGCAAAAAAGAATAATTCAATGTTATTCAGTAATGCCAATTCAGAAAAGCGAAATATAGGTTTAAAAATGTTATTTACGTGCACTGCGCTTTTCTCTTGTTATTATAACAGAAATAGCTTTTCATAATCTGCTGAAATCATAATTTAATTTAAACATTTTATAGTATAATTACAAATAACCTGATTAATACATTAATTAAATGAACAATTGTTATGAAGGAGTGTTATTCTCTTTAGATAAAATGGACATTGAATTAAAGATATAGATGTGAAAGTAGGATTTCGTACTTTATTTAGTATGATACAATGGATTCATGCTCATCGATTTACGCGGAAACAGTTGGCGACACTGACTAAACAAAAGAACGACCATGCGAAAAATCGATAATGATAAATCGAACTGCAGAAATTATCGCGATGTATGGCTGTGATTGGTTGGAATTCAAAATTTTATTACACTTCATCGGCCGAAAATGGAATGACGTCATATAAATGCAATAGTCTATAATAATCTCAGACCTCAAGTGACATTTATTAGGACTATTTCATGAAAAAGATAAAAATGTAAATAATATATCCCTAAAATTCGCTCACAAAATGTTAATAATGAATACTTAACCTATTCAGACACTGTGAAGTCGAAATAGATGAATAACGATTACTATAATAAATAAATTGAATGATATTCAGTAATGCCAATTGAGAAAATCGAAATATAGGTTTAAAATAATTATTATGTACGTGCACTGCGCTTTTCTCTTGTTATTATAACAGAAATAAGTTTTCATTATCTGCTGAAATCATAATTTAATTTAAACATTTAATAGTATAATTACAAATAACCTGATTAATGAATTAATTAAATGAACAGTTGTTATGAAGGAGTGTCATTTTCTTTAGATACGATGGACATGAAATTAGAAGATAAAGATGTTGATGTGGAAGTAGGATTTCGCACTTTATTTAGTACAATGGATTCATGCTCATGAATTTACACGGAAACAGTTGGCGACATTGACTAAACAAAAGAACGACCATGCGGTAAATCGATAGTGATAAATCGAGCTGCAGAAATTATCGCGATGTAATAATAATAATAGTTTTATTTTCCCTGGCAGAGTTAAGGCCATCAGGCCTTCTCTTCCACTCAACCAGGATCAAATCACATACAGAAGAATACATACCGGTATACAAATATTAACTTAAACACAATAATAAACATAATTAAGTAAAAAAAAGTAAAAAAAAACTTTAAAATAACAATAATAAAAATATATATAATAAAAAAAGAGACTGGATACATAATCACACACAGGAAAATACATTCAAGTATACAAGTATTAACTAAAAAAAAGAAAGAATTAATACATATTAATATAATCTCACGACTAAAGGAGACTGCCTCCGTGGTCTGTTGGTCAGCACACTGGCTTACAGATCAGGAGGTCTCAGGTTCGATTCTCGGGCTCGGCTCTCCGTGAATTTTTCTTGAAGAAGAAGAGTGTCTAGAGTCTGGAAATTTGTGTGATAATATTAATTAACCAATCATCACAAATATAGTAGTAACCTGAACACACGTTTCAGCGTCACATTGTTGACAAGTAACTGCATGTGTTAGCACAACCATAAAGCATCTAATAGATGCTATAGAGTTACCAACAACGAAAAGAAAATATATATACAGTAGAACCCCGATTATCCGACACCCTATTAACCGATTGACGGATTATCCGACAATCTTTCTCTCACTCTTTTCTTTTTTTGCGACAGAAACATATGAAGTACTTCTGTACGTTGTATTAGTACGTATTTTTTCTAGGGAGTGTTATTACAAACCTTAACACTTATCCAGCTTGGTCTACTGTTCAAGTTGCCGTACTGTACAACTTCTATATAAAATGTATTCAACGAGTGTCAAAAGAAAACTTTTTATGATAAGTATCGGAAAAAATGCAAATAATTCAGTGGTTTGAGGAATGAGAAACTGTGGCTCATCTCCCATCAGAATACGAGACTGCTGTTACAATTGTGCGCGATTTAATAAAAATCAAGGATAAAGTGTATAGAATATGTAAATCTACAACATGAGACCTCTAGGCCTACTATTCCTATATTTCAGCTGATAGCCATTACAAGGAGGAAATTACGAAACTTCAGCACTTATTCATTTAATTTACGAAAGTATTTTATGATACGAATTATCCGATTTTTTCGATTAACCGTCCAATTCATCCCCCTTCATTACCACGGATAATAGAGATTCTACTGTATATACAACTAAAGGAATAGTACAATTAGTATGATCAGCACAGCACGTGTTACATTGAGACAATGACAATTGCCTAGATATAAGTGGTAATGGAAAAAAATAAAGTAATGAGTATGTAAAATAATAATAATAATAATAATAATAATAATAAAAATTATACTTAAAAAAAACTAATTCTGTGATGATGATGATGTATGACTGTGATTGGTTGGAATTCAAAATTTCATTATACTTCATTGGTCGAAAATGGAATGACGTCATAAAAACGAAATATTCATAATAATACCAGGCCCCGGAACAATTTTTCCCTTGAAATTATTCAAATTATTCATAATAATACTTCATCTGTCGCTTCAGATGAGGTTGCGTCATCATGAGGTTAGATACTAATTCAAGGTCTGACGTTACGATATTTGAACGGTTCATTCCCTCCAACTGTTACACAGGCTTTCAAGTTACGTTGAGCCTCTATACGTTTTTATCGAAGGTGTAACCATGCGATAATGTTGAACTGGTTTTATACCAACAGACGACTCCCTTGTAGGAACAGGGCCGAAGAATGGAACAACAAGCTGTAATTTAACGAACATGCCGGGGATTAGAGCAGGAGTTGTCCTGCCGTCCGCCCGTATTCGCGGCCATATATTGTGGGGATCTACGGGAAAGCCGGGAGATTTCTGCTAGGTCAAGAACTAACAGCCTCTGCATACAGCTGGCGATTGTTACCGCTTTACACTCCTTGTAGCCAAATGTAAAACTACTACATTTCCAGGGCTTAATTTTACAATATCAGCATATATTTTCTTCTAGACAGATAATTTGTATAAAGAAAAGCCGCCCTAAATAAGGGTTCGATAGATCGGCCTACTAATCAATTCGTAAAGAATAATAAGTAAACAAAACAATTTTGTGACACTTGGAAAGAAAAAAAAAACATTAAGATAAGAAAACGTAGGAAATCATTTACAATAAAAATTTTGTTGGGTACAAATGATTACTAATTATAGCTGAGGATGATTTTAACACGTGAGATCCTATGGCATCAATCGTTGCATCAGAAATTTTAAATTTTTTAAGTTGGTTTAAAGTTTCTCGTGGGATCGTGCCACGGGCACCGAACATGAGCCCAAAAACTGTCCAATGTGTGATGTGGTATTGTGCTCCAAGATGCTGACAACAAGGCTCATAGATGACTTGTTTTTCACGACACACCTCTTGTGGCTGTTGCTCGTGCATTTCAAAACGGATTGTGGGATCAAGAATGACACCCTTATCCTTCTGCCGATCAATTATGATGATATCAGCACGTCTAGTAGAGCCATCAGAAGAGACGCAACCAACCTCCTCATAAACCTCATAGGAAGCATTCTGACGGATTGAAGCTGCGATGAGAGAACGAACCGTATTATGTCTGTTGATTCGGAGCAATTCTCCATGATGGCAGAAACCCAAGACGTGAGGAAGCGTTTCTTGCTCGTCTCATCTTCTGCAACGGGTTGAGTCAAGAGTTCTACCAGGGAGAGTACGTACAGGTATTGTATTACAGTTCATCTTAATGTCTTGCGTCCACTGACTGCTCGAAAGTCCCTTTTTGGTTGAGATCCACGAATTACCTTTCTTCCAGTGAGAATAGAAAACAACTCCCAAACCTTTACTTTTCAATTTGCTCCATTAATGAAAAGAACCTTCATGCAATGCTTTTCTTAGCTTTTGAGAAGAAATACGTTCACAGCAATCGAAGGTAATTGGTAAATGTTTGATGCAATGTTCAATTTCGTTTGGAAGATTTCGAGTGGCTGCTACATGAGGGTTGTCAACGTGTAAAAGCCTTTGACAAATATTTAAATGCTGAAGGTAAGCTTCCCACTGGGCTTTAAAGACTCCTAAACCTCGCAATCTTCTTGGTGCATACAACATAGCATCCGGGGTGTCAGTAGGAATGTTAATTATTTCCTTAACAGCGCTGCGAATTAATTTGTCAATATCAGATAAAAATTTCACTTTAAGATATTTTAAAGGAGCACATTGGAAGGGGTAAACCAACTGAGGCCAGATATATTGATTTAATATATTTATCTTTTGGTCAGGCATGAGTAAAGGTGAAGTGACTCTGAGGAAGACGTACCAAGTTCTATTCGTTAAGGAATGCCTCAATATTTCAACATATCACATGTAATTTTTTTGGATAAACTTGTTCTTTTTCTTTGCAATAGATTAAGAAAAATTAAAAAATTACTTGACTGTCCATACTTTACGACTGATTTACCTCTCATTAGTACAAGCTATATTACAATACGGCATTATAGGATGGGGTAGTGCTTATAGTACCTCCCTCATGCCAATAACTCTGCTACAGAAAAAAAAATAATAATAATGTCTTAATAAACCTCTGAACTGTTGTATTCTGAATTTATAGTATTTAATATCCATCAGATTTATTACAACGTCTTATTGAATTTCATAAATAAAAACCGAAATATATTTAATTTGTATCCACATAAATATTTTTAACTAAAAGATCAGACAACATATGTTTGACAGAACCTAACTGTACCACAACTGTAGCTTAAAATCACAGTAGCAAACCCGGTCTAAGGTTCTACAACAAGTTATCAGCTAAGTTATCAAACATTCAATTTTATTTATTTATTTATTTATTTATTTATTTATTTATTTATTTATTTATTTATTTATTTATTTATTTATTTATTTATTTATTTATTTATTGTTTGCTTACTTATTTGCTTATTATGTATTTATATGCTTATTTACTTACTTACACACTCAAATGAGACACGAACCAAAGATAATTTCATTGCATTTTGACCTGTAGCTCTGTTTATGACTCATGTTATTGGTACTTCTAACTTTCAGTCTGTGGACAACAAAAATTCTGCAAGGATTTATTGCTTCACAAATTCAATTAAAATGCAAATAGAATATGAATTTTTGCCGTTAGTGTTTAACTGTCATTTTCGTAACCATTCATTACCTCCTGCAAAAATTTGAAGCTCGCACAGCCCTACAAGTACCTGCCATCCATACTAATTCTCAGACTTCAGACCTTGTTAGCGTTAGCAGAGTATAGGTCCAACGATTTATGGCTTGCCGCCTAACCTAACTCAATATGACCCAGATAATCTTGGTAACCCTTATAATTGGAGGTTAGCAGGCAAGTCGTACATTTTATTTATGAACTGCCTCTCTTAATAACTTTAATAGTTGGAATTTTCCTGATTGCTTTCAGGGCGAGTGTTTGCTGCTTGCATGCTAACAACTAGCTGCCTTTCCTATGGACGGAGGTACAGCGGTAAGTGCAAATGTTGCTATAGTTGCAGTAGTGTAAACAAAATAACGTAGCTATTGAATATCATTTAATTTCAGCGTTGTTCAATTTTTTTAATGCCCCAAAATAGAAACTGCATCTCCACTCTCATCCTTGAAAAGAAAGACACGGAGAAAGTACGAATCTACACTGGCACCAAAAAGTATTGGCACACTCAATGTTTTCCCTATAAGATCTGTAGAAAGAGTAAGTTTAGGAAAATAACATGTTTATTCCTTAATATAATGTAAAACTGAAAATTTTTTACAGAAATCGCAACAATAACACAAGCTTTAAAGCTATTGTTTAGTAACTTATAATTAGGCTCCATATTCCAGGTACCTATAAACTGGAATCAAGTTGCCTGATTCGAGGTATATGTGACATCACAGCGCAAGTACAGGTACTTTCGTATACAAAATAGTTACGCATCCTCTGCCCTCTTCCTTTAGTAAGTCAAAACCGGGACTCAATTAAGTGAGTAGTCTTATCGATCACCTGCCCTTACTAGTCGTATTATTTAAATAACTACATCTTTGTGGCTGATTGAAGGTTGATTTTAGAGGTAAAATGCCTTAGATAAGACGCTCAAGCGTGTAATATTGCAGGGTATAGTTGAGGATATATTTTGAACTGATATTTTTGCTGTCAATATAGACAACATTACATAAAATTGTGTAAAATAAACGTAAAAGTGACAAAAACAGTGCACTGAAAGGCACTGTACGTAATTCCAGAAGGCACAGAAAGTGTGTTAAACGTAATTCAAAAGAACCAGTGCCATCAAAATCTGAAAATTATGAAAAAATAATAACTCGACGTTTAGCATGGATTTGTGTAGCCTGCCATGATGTTCAGTGCCAACATTCAAATTAATAAATTAAATAATCTACATTTTAGAGAATTTTTAGAAAAGTATATAGAAAATTAGTGCATTTTCAGTGATGAGTGGCATATGCAATATCCTGATGAAACACAAAAAATATCAGACAATAGGAATATCTTGTACTACATCATGCACCAATAACGTCATGTGCTATTGAAAGAATTTCTTTCAATATAAAATCATTTCAAGTGACATCCGCATATGTTGTAGTTCCGTAACTTATGAATGCACGTTATTATTCACTGCAAAGATCGTCACGAAAATGAGCATCGCGCCTCAAGCATGTGTTTACTAGTATAGCTTCAGAATGTCGGCACTTGACTGTACTCCACGAACACGCAGCGACGACCTGTTTGTTTATATCCATATCCGTTGCATTACCTGTGTTCGACGTACTATATACCCAATGTGTCTTTAACTTCAGTCTTTAGGTAGCTGAAATACGAAGCCTACTTATAATATTCACTGGGAAGCTTACTATAGACTATAATTTCATCCCCATAATACAAAAGTTTGTGTTGCTCTTATGTAATCTACAGTATGGAATATTAATTTGTTCACTATTTTTAATTTCATGATCATGTATAGTGGCCACTAATGAGTAATTGTCGATATCATGTCCAGTGTAAAGTACTAGATCATATATAGCTATACAAATTTATGACTGTTAATATCTGTGATTATATGAAAAATTGTCGAAAATGTTTAAAATAGTTCGATTTACATAAAATTCTATTCGGTACTAATCGATAATCGAGCTTACGACTTCGAGCGTTAGTCACAAGATACTACGAGATATTCAGAAGTAATTCTATACTTTTTAGGTTATGATATCAAAAAATGATACAAGTTTCAGTTCCATACGAAGCTAAGAAACTTAATGCAAACAGACCGTCTAGCGGTGAAGATCTCTTACTATACTTCCCGGGAAATATACCGCATAACTTTCGATAATAAAATGTACATACAGTACCTAGATTTTATTCTTACGTTACGGTACACGAACTTCAAGTTCAGACGAGTAATGCTTTGCGTCGCTTTTGGGAAAGAAAGATAATTTGCTGAAAATCTGCTTAGAATACCGTAGAGCGTCTTGCGATGGTGACTAATAATTGCGGGCGAGAGCTATTTCATGCCCGCTGCGCGCGCGGAGCTCTTTTACCTGTAAACATTGCTAAAGGATGTACAGATCTTAGAACACAGCGCATCATGACGGAACGGAAGCGCTTAAAGCTTTCAAGGAAGAGTGGAAGAGACAATATTTATGCTTCGAACATGGTGATGAAGTCCAGTGTTTGTTGTAATATCATTTGCAAAAAAAGCAACATAAAACGGCATTATGAGACGCAACATTAAAAAAATATATAGGCCATTATTCAGGAGAAGAGAGAAATAAATTCATTTCGGAATTGACATCGAAGATAAATTAATTTACATTTGGGTCAGTAGATTGTATCTAGATTCCTTTTATTTCTTTATTTTAAATGTATTGTTGATGTTTTATTTGTTGCTTGTTTCTGGATATTTACTTTTATTAGACTACGTGTTTCTTTAATTTAGAAATAATATTTTATCTTTGATTGCACTTTAACTTATACTATTACTAAGCTCAAAAAGCTAATTTACTTTTATTCCAATAACTGTTTTCAAGATTTTGAGCAAATATGAACTAAACATTTTGAAAACTTTGATGGAAGGAGCTTTTTTTAGTAACGTCAATATAAAATATACTTAAAAATATAATTTCAAAACTATTAGACCTAATTTCACCAAATTTTGTACAGATATTATTATAGATCTGTTTATATAGTTCAAATTTCACAAATTTTTGGCTGAAAATTGTGGAAGTTTTAAAAATCATACATATCCCCTTAAATGATTGACCCCAAAAATTACGATGACTCTCAATATCTTAATTTAATCATTTTTTTTCATGCTACGTGCATCTCACAAATCACTCTAAGAAAGCTCATTACATAATCACGACTGGAGAGTAAGGACTACATTTTCACAATCATAAAATCAATATTGTCGTTATTATTTTTTCAACAGTTACTCAAAAGTACTTAGAGATCACACACATGGAGCAGGTAGATCCTATTAGTTTCTCGTAACCAATGAAGTGAAGTATTTACGTAATAAATAATTGCTTTTAACAATAAAATGATTTACATACAATTAACTTTTCCTATTTCTCTTGTTGTTCCTAAAAGACCCTTCCCATTGCGATTTGTTTATATATGTACATGTATATTTAATAACTGAGTAATTAGCCCTATTACATAGCCAGAAATTTAGTAATGCAAGTTATTGTAATAATTGCTGCTTTTATTCGCTGCATGTGCATGTACATCCCTGTTGTCTACGTTACAGTGGATGCCCTATGCGCCCGTGATCAAGGTCGAGCTCTTCTACCGTGATTGGGAGCTAATATCGTCTCATCCCTGCCGTACATATACCCTATGTAACAGCGTGTGCAACTCCTGGATCTCAAGATCAAAATACTTGTTTAACCACGTTTTTACGATTAAATTTTCTGTAAATCGTTTTCCAGTGATCTCTATATTAACTACTAGCCGTACCCGTGCGCTCCGCTGCACCCGTTAGAAATAAATATAAAGTAACTACGTAATTAAAATAGGACATTTGAACCAGGGAACATTCGTGTTTGATATAAGGATAAATCGTTTATTATGTTACTTAATTTAAATTGTATTTGCATAATTAAAATGCGATCATTTTAATCCAGAGACCACTCATTTGGTCATAAAAGTTATTTTAGGAAATACAGGAAACGAATGTACAGAATAGCCTACCAAGTTTTCTGTGCATAAGAAGCTATTTTAATCTTACCTGTCCTCGATTCACTCAGAAGTTACTGTAATAACATTATAGCATTATGTCCATCTAGAGAAACTACACTTTCCAATGGTGAAATAATAATTAATTATACAAATCGGTTAATTTAGCTTCTGATATTACTTCATACAAACACAGAAACATTATCTGTAGGCTATGTTTCATACCTTACGATTGTTGCTGTCCAAGGCCCCTTATAGACGAAGTCATTTGTTTTTTAATTCATTACACGGCCTTAGATGGCAGTTATTTTAATTTTAAAACTCATTTATCTCATTAAATATCAGTCCTATCAAAATTTTTCAAAGAATAAAAGTTATCGCAAATTATTTTTAAAGAAACTTTTGTTGTGTAACATTTTTCACAACAATCAATAATAAGCGAGATATTTCGATTTATTTAATTCAGGCCCCCTTATAACCCCCCTTTTAAATAATGTATTTTGAATGCCATAAAGCCTAAAATCTAAGTTACAACGAACTTAATTTATATTCCAATTTTCATCGAAATCCGTTCAGCCATTATCGCGTGAAAAGGTAACAAACATACAGACAGACAGACAGACAGACATACAAACAAAATTTTCAAAAAAGCGATTTTCGGTTTCAGGGTGGTTAATTGTATATGTTAGGACCAATTATTTTTGGAAAATCGAAAATTACCAGAAAAATTTCGGCTACAGATTTATTATTAGTATAGGTAGATTAAGAAAAGTTAAACTGGATAAAATGCATGATAATTTTTAATAGTGACTTTTCTTTTTCCTGCCTCGACGCTTCTGTTCCTCGTCATTTTTTTTACATTAAACTGATTACAGTGAATGCTCGGACGCTGTAATTTATATTCTTTCGCATCCCCCTATTATAATTTTTTAAGACTTTGGACCATTTGCGTCCAATATATTTGTCAAGAGGTGTTCGGATGTCTTAATTCCGTGTTAACGTTGGCCCAGAACAAAGTGGCTCGTATCCAAACGTAAACATTCAACTGTTCCGCGAACAGACAGATTGTGTTTGGATTTAAGACTTTATTACCCCGTCCAATTTGAAGTATGCGGTTGCAAGGTCTCTCCATCACAAACGCACATGGATCGAGAGAGAGTTTATCGCGTTGTTTGGTTTTGGCCGGGGTCTCATGCAGAAAGAGGTGATTGTATCAGTTAAGCAGGCAGAATAAATTTAGCCTTCTGGCGAGAAAACATTTTCACGCTGCTTGCCCTCTAGAGCAGACGGGGACTAGACACTAGAAAATGGCCGCAAATTACGGGCCTGGTAGGTGAGTAAGGCTGGACATTCTTTATAGAGATGGAAAACAGTGGCATGTTGCGGAGTGCCTTCGCCTACTGGGTTGTAACGGATTTGGACGGGATATAAATTCAAAATGATTATAACCTTTCTTCATATCTCCACATCTGAGCTTCAGGAGGGACGTGGATCTGTCAGAACGATGAATTATCTGCGGTCTCATTTCTGTAACAAATCTATTTTTCAATTCTGGTGCCGACCACACCACCTCATTCTTGTGTCGAGGCTTCCTATGCATCTTCATCGCATGTAAAAGGAATAGGCCTACCAGCGGCGGTTCCTCGGGGGAGGGAAGGGAGGAACGTCCTCCTCACATTTTTCTTCTTTTGAAAGTAAATACCAAATAAAATATGTGCCCTAAAAATCGAGGAAGATTCGACAATTTTTAAGTTCTCAGCTAAAAGAAAACTTGGTTAAACGAGTTTTAAACGACGCGCGCTCATGTGCTGCTAGAAAACTGTGAGAAGGATGCGAGATTGTTTGTGTGGAGGAAAGTCAATACATTCCTCCTTTCCTGCAGTTAACACACATAGACAAACAGCGCGCTAGCGGCCAGGGAAAGAAGCAGGGTTTTAAAGCAAGTAAATGAACGGTTAGGGAGGAGATCCTCCTCTGAATCAGCGCATGGGCGGGAAATAGAAACCGACTGGTCGTGCAGCAAGCTCGCTACCGCTGTCATCTAACGATGCTGCATTCAACCAGATTATAACACATCTAGGAGGAGGCACAATAAAACCAGTTTTAACGCAAAGCCATGAAAAACACCATATAAACTTTTTTTTTTTTTTGAAATTATAAATAAAATATATTATTCATTGCATTTTATATAGGCTACTATTCATGGTTTGAAACTTTCAAGGATATTTGAAAGCCAAAGCTGGGTTTATATAAAACTAAGAGGAAGTAGTTCTACGTTAGTATCGCAGATCTTTTGGCACCTGAAATTCACTTCCATTCATTGTCTACTAGACATGGTAACAGCCAAGTTGTCAGTTTTGTACAAATATATTTGAGATAGAAAGTAGGTACTCCAAAATGCATTATTTTTAACATAAAAAAATTAATCGGCCACCGGCAGCTTTGAACAATAATGGTAGTATGACTTTACAAGAACTGATATTATTCAAAAGCATGTGATACTGAACTTGTAAAATGTATATGTGGCCACAGACCACGTGGGTGGGTGCAGTGTTCTCGCTTTCCTAACAGATTATTTCTCATTCCCATTTCCGTAAAACGCTTCCGGTTACGAGTTAGTAGCTAGTCTCTACCAACACGTGTGATGCTGTAGTGTGCGCGAAAAATGCTGCAAGGTGTGAATTTCCTTGTAATTGTTAATTTGTGCAATTATTCAACAATGAATGGAAGTGAAAACATATTATATTTTGGAAAATTTAGGAAACTCAGTTTACAAGAACAGATTATTGCTATACAGAAGGGAAGGCCAACCCCAACTCCACCTGGTCTTACATGTATGCATGTAGGCTAATTTGTAGCATGTTTCATTCAAGAAGGTGTCATTTAGTGCTGTTAACTTCTTTCCTCCTCTTAAGAAATATGCAGGAGCCGCCACTGAGGCCTACCATATTATTTCAATGGAGCAAATGAAAATGATTCATATTTGTGTTTAATACCATATCGTCGCTGCGCCTTCAAAATCCACTGTGTGCATTTAAATATATTTTTCAGGAGAAAGGAAAAAGCATGATCATTTTTAATTCCCTTCATTTTCAAAACTACTTTCAGTATAATTTCAATCATTACATGAAAAATGATAAAATTATACCGAAATTAGCTTTAAAAATTAAGAGTGTTAAAAGTGATTTTTTTTTCTTTCTCCTGAAAAATCTTATTTTTCAGTCCAATATTCAATATGATATTGTTGCTTGGGATGGAACTGCAACAATTTCTTTAGATTCCCTAATTTTTGTTACAAGAAAGAATAATCAAAATCTCCTTAAAAACTTAAGGCCATATTCATAGACATTCTTAGCGCTGATTTCCGGTGAATGATCAGCGAACTAATGTTTTTCGTATTCATAAACCAGTGTTAGCGATATTATATGATATGAACCAGTCGATAGGCGTGGCTAGTTTAACAGGCTAGCGAAATGTCTATGAATAGCATCCTTATTGATTTATTTTCTAAACTGATGTTTTCTGAATTCAAAATATACAGAGTGTGCCAAAGAAACCGGATATTTATAAATATAGAATATACAGGGTGATCCGTTTGGGTATGTATAAAATTAAAACACTATTAAACATTTACTACTGAACTTTATTTGTTGGAACTTTGTGTATACAGCATTGAAAGATGGGGGAGTTCTCAGAACTCTACAAGACCCCCATTGCACACTCTGCATAACTCGTAACGGTGATGCAATTCAGCTCATCAGAGGGGTGATTTGTTGGAAAACTCGAGTAATTTTCACCCTTAGATCATCAATATTTCTGGGTTTCTGTAAATAAACAGATCTTTAATACATTTTGATTACACAACTTTTAACACTATATCACTTCGGAATATGTATTATATGACTTTCTCGTGTTAAATTCTATCGTACCTGATTTACATGTTTCGACCTCCTATTGGCCATCATCAGAACTGGTTGTTGTTGGTCTTGTCGCCTCTTGTTTTGTTTCCTGTGGGGGTGTGTTTGTGTAGTGTAATGTGGAGTCAAAGAGTGTGTGTTTTCTGAAATTGAGTTGTGTGTTGAGAATTTCATTAGGGTGTGTTTTTGTGTATCTGTATATTTCGTGTTGTTCTAGTGTGTTTAGTTTCTTGCTTTTAGGTTCGATGTGTAGAATTTCCATGTCTGTGTTGATGTCTCTGTAGGTGTGGTTAGCATTTGTGATGTGTTCTGTATATGTGGAATTGTTTTGTAATTTTGTTATGGCTGTGATGTGTTCTTTGTAACGTGTTTGAAATGATCTGCCTGTCTGTCCTATGTAGAAGTTGTTGGTGTTACATTTGAGTTTGTAGACGCCTACTATTGGCCATCTTCAAAACTGGTTGTTGCTGGTATTGGCACCTTTTGTTTTGTTTCCTGTGGGGGTGTGTTTATGTAGTGTAATGTGGAGTGTATGTGTTCTGAAATTGAGTTGTATTGATCTAAATGAGGGGTTGGAAAGCAATGGTGGATTGTTCATGTTTAGATGAGGAGATTGGACTTTTTCCATTGCTGGTTGTCACAATAAAAAATTAAGACACAACGTTTCGAAGGGTGGGAATCAACGATCAGTCATACAGAATAGCTGTACGTAACGATCCCATCAGTAGGTTTTTTCTCTTCTCTCCTTCCTTCCACCTGAAGACGAAGGGAGAACCACCCTTCGAAACGTTGTGTCTTAATTTTTTATTGTGACAAGCAGCAATGGAAAAAGTCCAATCTCCTCACCTAAACATTCAGTTGTGTGTTGAGAATTTTATTTGGATGTGTTTTTTGTGGTTTGTATATTTCGTATTGTTCACTCACAAATGAAATTCTCAACACACAACTCAATTTCAGAACACACACACTCTTAGACTCCACATTACACTACACAAACACACCCCCACAGGAAACAAAACAAAAGGTACCAAGACCAGCAACAACCAATTCTGAAGATGGCCAATAGCAGGCTGAAACATGTTAACAAGGTAATACTTACTTACTTACTTACTTACTTACTTACTTACTTACTTACTTACTTACTGGCTTTTAAGGAATCCGGAGATTCATTGCCGCCCTCACATAAGCCCGCCATTGGTCCCTATCCTGAGCAAGATTAATCCAGTCTCTATCATCATATCCCAACTCCCTCAAATCCATTTTAATATTATCTTCCCATCTACGTCTCGGCCTCCCTAAAGGTCTTTTTCCCTCCGGCCTCCCAACTAACACTCTATATGCATTTCTGGATTCGCCCATACGTGCTACATGCCCTGCCCATCTCAAACGTCTGGATTTAATGTTCCTAATTATGTCAGGTAAAGAATACAATGCGTGCAGTTCTGCGTTGTGTAACTTTCTCCATTCTCCTGTAACTTCATCCCTCTTAGCCCCAAATATTTTCCTAAGAACCTTATTTTCAAACACCCTTAATCTCTGTTCCTCTCTCAAAGTGAGAGTCCAAGTTTCACAACCATACAGAACAACCGGTAATATAACTGTTTTATAAATTCTAACTTTCAGATTTTTTGACAGCAAACTGGATGATAAAAGCTTCTCAACCGAATAATAACAGGCATTTCCCATATTTATTCTGCGTTTAATTTCCTCCCGAGTATCATTTATATTTGTTACTGTTGCTCCAAGATATTTGAACTTCTCCACCTCTTCAAAAGATAAATTTCCAATTTTTATATTTCCATTTCGTACAATATTCTCGTCACGAGACATAATCATATACTTAGTCTTTTCGGGATTTACTTCCAAACCAATCGCTTTACTTGCTTCAACTAGAATTTCCGCGTTTTCCCTAATCGTTTGTGGATTTTCTCCTAACATATTCACGTCATCCGCATAGACAAGAAGCTGATGTAACCCGTTCAATTGCAAACCGTGTCTATTATCCTGAACTTTCCTAATGGCATATTCTAGAGCAAAGTTAAAAAGTAAAGGTGATAGTGCATCTCCCTGCTTTAGCCCGCAGTGAATTGGAAAAGCATCAGATAGAAACTGGCCTATACGGACTCTGCTGTAAGTTTCATTAAGACACATTTTAATTAATCGAACTAGTTGTTAACAAGGTAATATAAAATTTAACACAAGAATGACAAATAATACGTTTTCCGAAGTGATAAAGTGTTAAAAGTTGTGTAATCAAGATGTATAAAAACCTTTCATCTATTTAACGTCAAAGTAGAATTTCTACTCTGAATAACTTCTGCAGTAGAAAACTTCGTTACATTCCAGTTTGTTGTGTCATTTTATCAAATCACTTATTCCTTATTTTGTACTTTATTTTCCCTTATTCCTCTTTCTTTGTTCACTTTTACCCTCTGTCTTATGTTTTTCTATTTTTCTCATCTTTATTTTTGTTTCACCTTTTCTCTAGTCGTCTGTAGTTCTCATGTACCATTGTCTTCTTTCTCTTTCATTCTATTTCATTCTTATTTGGACCTTCCTTTATCGTTACTTTTCTTGCTTCTTCGTCTTTTTCTTTGCTCAGCAATTTCTATCGCTTTTGTCTCTCACGATTTATTGTTCTTTTCTTCTTGCTGTTGGGGATATACAAATGTTACGAAGTTAATATCAGTCCTTGCTAAAATTACTGATTTACGACGCATTCATTTTCTTCCATCATAAATAACACCCTGTGAATTTCTTGTGCATAACTAATATAGTTAAAATGTCTTTAAGAAATCACTAATTTGCATTTCCTCAGCGTTGCCGTCTTGTGGAAATGCCCAACTGAATTACATAATCACGAACTGCCATAAATCAGATGGCAGATAACCAAATCCCTGCCCGCTTCCCAGTACCATAATTTTCGCGACCTCCCTACCTACATCACCTTCTGTTCTAATCGCCTTACGCTTAATTGAGACAATACTGGCTCGGCCTACAGGTCAATTCAGCCCCGCACTTCACCTATTGTTTATAAAGAAGCTCACTCACGAAGCAAGGGGTCAAGTGTGCTAACGAGCCCCGGGGTATTTGATCAATTAATTGATTACGCTGCATTCAGACTTTAATAACAGTAATCCGGTGATGAGAGCCTCATATTGAACAAACACAGATTGTCCTGCACGGAAGAAGAAGCGGACCAGATTCTAATCGTCAGCGAGCATCGTAAATTACAATGCCCATGACTCTCGGACTGCTAAAAAGGAAAATATGAATCTGTATTCGCAAGAAGCAGTACGGCGTAATTGCTTGATCAAGAATTCTGCTATGTCCAGGTTTTATACATCTGCCTGCCTAAAGGGTATCTACCAGTATCTCTACTGCCGCCAATACCATCATCATCATCATCATCATCATCATCATCATCATCATCATCAGGCTTCGAGACTTTGGACCCGATACAATAAGTTTACTGTGCTTATACTATAGGTTGTTGACTCGCTGCAGGTAGTGAAAGGTTGTGTTGAGGCAACAACGTTTATATTTAGAGTAGAGTACGGTAGTATGGGGAAACACACACATATGGACATTCTGAAAGTAAATATACATTACACAATGACAATGTCAAAATAATGTGAAAAGCATTTATTCTCCTGTCTTTTATAAGCATTTGTGTTTAATTATGCACAGTGTTAATGGTGAAAATAAATATGTAGCAATTTTAATTTTTTTATTTATCCTATTAGTCGTCTTTAGGAAGTGCCGTTACAGTACCGAATTGCAATGTACTACAAGATACATTTTCAGTGTCTCAAACGTAAATCTTTTTCGGTTATCTACCAAACACAGTTTGTACTGTGAAAAGCTGCGCTCTACGTCACATGACGTGATAGGAGCAAAACGAAGAAACCTAACATCATTGCAGTCTCTAAGAGACAGTCCTTCATTCTCGGGTGACTCTATTCCCACTAATTTGCTGTTCCATATCCGTTATTTTTACATAAAATTGATTTCCACTTCTGTTTCACACGTTCAGTAACCGGTGTACTTGGTGTCTCATTAATGCTCTGTGTCATTCCCTCAATTAATTTGAGGGCTTCCGGCATCTCTTGCTCTGACTTTTCTAACCGTGTAATAGTTTCAGACACAGTTTGAAAATAGGTTTGTATAAAACCAAATTATTCACCAGAACCTCCAAATCCAGAGCGTTTTCCTTTGTGTATTTGTTGTCATTCATTCTACAGTACCCCTACCCACTGTACGTTTTACCACTATACTCGGTACGCCGTTATGCGGATTTCCCACTGAACTGCTCTATCGGGTCCGAAGTCTCCAAGCCTGATCATCATCATCATCATCATCATCATCATCATCATCAAAACATCATACAGAGATGAGCCTTCATGGAGAGAAATACAAAATAGGTTGCAGCCGTCAAATTATTCTTCAAGGAACGACCACTCATATAAATTGAGGGAAAAAAGACAGAGGACGGACACTGGAAAGTTTTTTTTTTTCTCAATCGTACTATCAGGGACTGGAATGCTTTACCTGCAGACTTACTAAAGGCTTCACCAATAACCGAAAATGTGTAAAAAAAATAGGCTTAAGGACTTTACTAATAGACGGTAGTATATTATACACACTGTTTAAAGGATGTAATTGATATTTTGTTATTGATGTGTTGTATCAGTGAAGAAGTGTTTTGTGTAAGTGAAGTGTGTTTCTGTCAGTGAAGCTTTATAGTTTATAGTGGCAGTGCAAAGTATTTAAACAGTGAAATGTTTTTGAGGTGTTAGTGAAATCGGGATAGAATCAGTGAAATATGTCGTAATTCCAGTGCAGTGAGTGAGTTGTTAGCGAAATGAGTGTAGTTCAGAAAGGTACTTGTGCAGGTATATGGGTTTTAGTTCGAACTTAGGGTTAAGACACAAATTAGATGCACTTTAAATGTTATTTTAAGTGATCGTGCTTCATTTAATTTAGGATGCTCCCTGTTATTATTATTATTATTATTATTATTATTATTATTATTGTTATTATTATTATTATTATTATTATTAGTAATTATTATTAGTAGTATTATTATTAATTATATTTTTATTAATTGTGTTTATTATTAATAATTGTCATTATTGAGTGTAATTAGTTACCACTACCATCGGGCATATAACCATTTACAATGAGAATAAATACATACATCATCATAACCATCATCATCATCAACTTAACTCAATCCCGTAATTTATTCAACAATGAGCTGGCCTTTTCGCTGAAGAGAGATATTTAAATTGTTGAAGATTAATAAATTCTAACGTACAGTACCCTACCTCATGCAATAATGGAACTTTCAACTCCTGAACCTTTTTACTGCGATCTTCACCAACAAAACCATCGTATCTGCATGTGTGGACTAGTAATGACGCATTGTATTATGTTTTCCTCTTTCTTTCAAAACTGTAACATAATAGTACATTATGCAACGAGCCTATAATGATAGTAATTAAGAAGCGAGTATGGATGTTTATGAAACTCGCTTGAGCTCGTTTCATAATTTTCATACGAGCTTCTTAATTACCATTATATGCGAGTTTCATACGACTTTTTATGCTCGACCATATTTCTAACTTGAAGTTATTCAGATGTATACATTTTATTTGTATCTGACAATATCGGAAGTGACCTTGTTCTAGGTCGTGAATTGTGAGATGTGCGCAGACGCGAAAGTATTGATTTTTTCCAAGGAACAATAATGTCATTGACCTTGTGTAATCCCGTTAAACTTAGTTTAACCTTAATTATTGAATTCGACATTGAAAAACGAGATGACAAATTGAATTTATTTGAATATTATTTACAATTAACGCTAATTATTATAGTAACAACATAACCTTCTGCGACAGTATTCGATTTCCAGCCTCCGTGACTTTTCGCTAATTGTCTTTCGATTGCATATCCGAGAATAATCGATACTTGCGGTTTTATAACGGTACAAAGCTGACTCGTTATCGGCTGAACACCTGTAAGCTGAGTTGTCATTGGCTGAAAACACCTGAACTTTAATGAGTAGGTGTACTTTAATGACATGCATTAAAGGATTGCTACCAGGTGTATAATTACTACATTTCGGCATGGTCGAGCATAAACATATTTAAATGATCATTGTGTATTATGAACGTTAAAGCAAACGTTTTCGCCCTTCGGGCGTCATCAGGCATTTTACATACAATATCTTGTATATTTTTGTTGTGGAATGTGTACAAACTGATTAAACACAACTTTTTATATAATAATGAAACAACCATTTTATGATTGACTTATGATGATTAACGATCTAAAATGCAAAAATACAGGTATAAAATTTAATATATAATAAAATTGTGGCTGAACTGTTGGTATTATGTTATAATTTAGACGATCTAAAATGTAAAAATACAGGTATACAATTTAATATATAATAAAATTCTATACCTGTATTTTTACATTTCAAATCGTTAATCATCATAAGTCAATCATAAAATAGTTGTTTCATTATCATATAAAAGTTGTGTTTAATCAGTTTGTACACATTTCACAACAAAAATATACAAGATACTGTATGTAAAATGCCTGATGATGCCCGAAGGGCGAAAACGTTTGCTTTAACGTTCATAATACACAATGATCATTTAAATATGTAAATGTCATTGATTTTAAACTTGTGATATGTTAATTAGACTGAACTCCAAATAAAACAATATTATGTTATATTATATTATATTGACTATCTGAATATCTTTTTCATTATGCTTTGCAAGATAATGTAAAAATGACGTAACATTAAAAGAAAATGACTTTTAAATATTATTCACCGTACCCGCACCACAACTTCTTAAAAGTCAGTCACCTTGTTTCCATGACTGCCCTGCAAATCTCCTGGAATTTGGGTAAGATAAAGGAAAATAACATGCAACAAAATGAAGGTTTTAAGGGAAAACTATAGATTTTAACGAGGATTTACAATGTGTTTCAATCAGGAGTGGTCCATGTCAGTGCCTTCATTCTCCGTCTCCTCCTCCTACCGCACTTTTGTTACCAGATCTTCCTGATGAGGGAGTGTGAATGACAAAACAAATTGTGGGCGCAGCGTGCATTTTTGCAATCTTTGTGTTAAAAATACTGTCTACTACAGTAGACATCCCTTCCGAACCATGTTGGGGACACAACGTCCTGTCCAGGACAGGTGAAAGTTTTCCCCCTTCCAAACATAAATTCTAAAGACATCCTCGTACCGACAAAAGAACAGTAACGGTCAAAGTCCTCACTTAAACTAAGCTGTTGTCAAGCATTTTATATTACTTCCGTTGTGTGAAATGAAGCCTTCAGTGGAATGAGGGATGGACTTTAGAGTTTGTTCAATGTTGCATGCAGTTGGTTAAGTTTTAGAGGGGCTTTATGCTTATTTCCATACACATTTCACGTGATACCACATAAACTCAGGGCCTTAACAATAATACATTGAAATATTAGCAGGAAAAGCTATAACAGTGATGTAAATAACACTCAAATCTCATGTTGGAAGGTTGTGGATTTAGCTTTGTACAGCCTGCAGATATGATAATGACCGTGTTCAGCTATCGATGCACAATGAAGCACGGCAGATCTTTAATAAGAATTGACCAAGGCGCACACAAAGACACAGCGGAGAGGGATTTCCTTGAAGGACTGCACAGCTGTGTAATTATAATGTTTCGTAATAAATAATGTAATTACACCGATGTGGCCTGGAGATAGGAGGCTTTTTGTAGTACTGGGAACAACAAATGAGCTACGACGGACCGTATAATATTGCCTACACACATTAGACTTGCGACCTAGCGACCCGGTAATTATGTTCGAGGAAAATGTTACCCACAGAGAGACCACACCTGGGCACATCAAGACTTCTTACTCCGTTCTGCATCTCTTAGAGCAATACAGATATATAAATGTCATTAGAATTCCATTATTAGAATCCCTACGGTAGTCTCTCTTATATTCAGACCCCAACGAATCATGAATTTAACTCTTTAAGTCCCAGTGACCCCATACAATGACTTTAGCTTACAGTAACTTCGAAGTATTGGTTTTTATCGATCGCTATGAAATTAATATGCATGCTTTACCTTGATACTAGCGGAATTGGGTTCAAATCCTGGTTAGAACAAGTTACTTTGTTGATGTTTTTCCGGGGTTTTCCCTCAACTCATTAAGAGCAAATGCTAGTAACTTTCGGCGCTGGACACTGGACTCATTTCTCTGGCATCATCACCTTCTTCTTCTTTCTGACGATTTTCCAATTCACTGCAGGCTAAAGCAAGGAGATTGCACTTTACTTTTTGACTTTTCTCTGGAATATTCTGTTAGGAAAGTTCAGGAAAACAGGAAGGGTTTATAATTGACCGGGTTACATAAGCTGTTTGTTTTTGCGGATGACGTGTAATTATATATTAGGAGAAAATCAACAAACTATATTAGGGAAAACACGAGAATTTTACTTGAAGCAAGTAAGGAGTTAAGTTTGGAAGTAAATCCCGAAAAAAACCAAGTATATCATTATGTCTCGTGACCAGAACATAGTACGAAATGGAAATATAAAAATTGCAAGTAAATATATCATTCGCTGAGGAGGAAAAATTCGAATATCTTGAAGCAGCAGTAACAAATATAAATGACAATCGGGAGGAAATTAAACGCACAATAAATGTGAGAAATGTCTTTTATTATTCGGTTCAGAAGCTTTTGTCATCCAGTCTGCTTTCAAATATGTTCGCAGTTAGAATTTATAAAACAGTTATATTACCGGTTGTTCTGTATGGTTGTGAAACTTGGACTCTCACTTTGAAAGAGGAATAGAGGTTAAGGGTGTTCGAGAATGAAGTAATAATAATAAATAACCCGTGGCGCTACTGCCCGTGAAGGGCCTAGACCGACCAGCCGGCTGCTGGTCTCACGCCCACATGCCGAAGCAGAGGTGGACGATCATCCAACAAGAATGGAGGTATCGTGTGGTTAGCACGATGATCCCCCCAGCCGTTATAGCTGGTATTCGCAACCGGATTTCGCCACCTATCGTAGCTCCCCAAGTGCATCACGTTGTTGGATGGGCACCGGTCCCATACACTGGCCGAAATTTCATGAGAAAATTTCTTCCCCCATGAGGACTCGAACCAGCGCGCATTCCGTAACGCGAGTCCTAGGCGGGATGCCTTAGACAGCGAAGCCACGGCACGAGACTTCGAGAATGAAGTGCTTATGAAAATGTTTGGAACTAAGAAAGATGAAGGTACGGGAGAATGGAGAAAGTTACACAACACAGAACTGCAAGCATTGTATTCTTCACCTGACATAATAAGGATATTAAATTCAGACATTTGAGATGGGCAGGGCATGTAGCACGTATGGGCGAATCCAGAAATGCATACAGAGTGTTAGTTGGTAGACCGGAAGGAAAAAGACCTTTGGGGAGGCCGAGACGTAGATGGGAGGATAATATTAAAATGGATTTGAGGGAGGTGGGGTATGATGATAGAGACTGGATTAATCTTGCACAGGATAGGGACCGATGGTGGGCTTATATGAGGGCGGCAATGAACCTCCGGTTTCTCTAAAATCCATAAATAAGTAGCTAAGTATTTGGATTTTTCACAGCAACATGAAACTTTAAAATGCAGTTATCTCAAACCTTTAAATTTTCAGCCCCCCCCCCCGTTTTGAAGTGGCCCTCGATATGTTAAAGAACTGAATCTTTGTGAAAGACGTGAAACTTACATTTAGAAGGTACATGGCATCTAGACTTTCTTGTCTACGTTGAGAATGCACTGCCTCGGCAAACCTGTGGCTTTGTATCTCACACGAAGATAAAGTCTAACGAGTCATCCTTTGTGCTGGCTCCCTAACTTGGAATATGAAAAGTTGTTACTACAACACACGCCCAACCCCCCAGCAGCCGTCAACCGTCGCCGCTCTCTTGTGACCCAGCGCGCCGTATTCGTATCTGGCTTCTTCTAAGGTAAATGAACATCACTGCATTCATTATCAAGTGTTCACTTAATGTTGGTTACTTACTTACTTACTAGCTTTTAAGGAACCCGGAGGTTCATTGCCGCCCTCTCATAAGCCCGCCATTGGTCCCTATCCTGAGCAAGATTAATCCATTCTCTATCATCATATCCCACCTCCCTCAAATCCATTTTAATATTATCTTCCCATCTACGTCTCGGCCTCCCTAAAGGTCTTTTTCCCTCCGGCCTCCCAACTAACACTCTATATGCATTTCTGGATTCGTCCATACGTGCTACATGCCATGCCCATCTCAAACGTCTGGATTTAATGTTCCTAATTATATCAGGTGAAGAATACAATGCGTGCAGTTCTGTGTTGTGTAACTTTCTCCATTCTCCTGTAACTTCATCCATCTTAGCCCCAAATATTTTCCTAAGCACCTTATTCTCAAACACCCTTAACCTATGTTCCTCTCTCAAAGTGAGAGTCCAAATTTCACAGCCATACAAAACAACCGGTAATATAACTGTTTCATAAATTCTGTCAGATTTTTTGACAGCAGACTGGATGATAAAAGCTTCTCAACCGAATAATAACAGGCATTTCCCATATTTATTCTGTATTTAATTTCCTCCCGAGTATCATTTATATTTGTTACTCTTGCTCCAAGATATTTGAATTTCTCCACCTCTTCAAAAGATAAATTTCCAATTTTTATATTTCCATTTCGTACAATATTCTCGTCACGACACATAATCATATACTTTGTCTTTTCGGGATTTACTTCCAAACCTATCTCTTTACTTGTTTCCAGTAAAATTCCCGTGTTTTCCCTAATCGTTTGTGGATTTTCTCCTAATATATTCACGTCATCCGCATAGACAAGAAGCTGATGTAACCCGTTCAATTCCAAACCCTCTCTGTTATCCTGGACTTTCCTAATGGCATATTCTAGAGCAAAGTTAAAAAGTAAAGGTGATAGTGCATCTCCCTGCTTCAGCCCACAGTGAATTGAAAACGCATCCGACAGAAACTGACATATACGAACTCAGTGATAATTGACATTAGTGATTCTAGTGCTGTTAACACTTAGACCTGACGTTTCAGTAACGTGTATTATAGAAATCTTGCTTTCAGTTATAGCTGCCTGTAAAGCTGGCTTGAATAATTTCAAATGAAAAATTGTTCCCGTGCCGGGCATCGAATCTGGGACATTTAGCTGAGCTTGCCAATGCTCTACGACTGAGCTACCCAGGAACTCTACCAGACCCAGACTCAATTACTGTATTCCCTTTATATCACATACCTCAGCTGGGTTCACAAGACGTCAAGATACCAACATTGAGCGCACACTTCTGTGTGACTTATGGGGAAAGGATGGTATTTTTTAAAACTTTTTTCCTATTTGGTGTAAAATATATTTTTTTTGTATGTAGAGAGCTTATAACTGTGGCAACTCATCCAAATAAAAATATTTTGATAAAAAATATTCTGGGGCTCAAATTTGAAAAAAAATATACCCAATGCAGGATTGTACTAGGAAAACCGATATATCTAAACCGTTTATAGACAGATTCAAACAATGTTTTGCAATGTATTTGCAAAAGCATGTTCTACAAACTGTCTGTGACAGAATTTTGATATCAGTCCCTACGTTTGTAAAATAAACAATTAAAATGTAATAACAATTTTCTGATTTCCTTTCTTGCAAACAAACGGACGTATTTTTAAAATGAAATCAATTAACAAAATTCTGTTACAGAGAAAAGTTTCCTAATAGTCTAAAGAATGTGTGTTCTAAACTTCATGCATGTATCTTTAATAGTTAAGAAATTATATCCATTTTTGTCTGGCAGTGTAGGAAAAAAAATGAAGTTACTGGAAACCGATAAAAGCGGGCGTGTGATTTAAAAATCCATAGCGCAGGAAGTTTAAAAATGACGTCTCAACATCCGATAAGGGCACAAATACCCACAAAATGTTATGCAATGGGTGCTACACATATCAAAGGGTATTTTATAGAAAAAAAAATTTGAAAATGTAATTTACCGGAAACAACAATAAAAATGGGCGAGTGATTTAAAAATCTATAACGCAGGAAGTTTAAAAATGACGTCTCAACATCCGATAAGGGCACAAATACTCACGAAATGTTACGCAATGCATTCCACACATATCAAAGGGTATTTTAAAGAAAAAAAATTTGAAAATGTAATTTACCGGAAACAACAATAAAAATGGGCGAGTGATTTAAAAATCTATAACGCAGGAAGTTTAAAAATGACGTCTCAACATCCGATAAGGGCACAAATACTCACGAAATGTTATGCAATGCATTCCACACATATCAAAGGGTATTTTAAAGAAAAAAAAATTTGAAAATGTAATTTACCGGAAACAACAATAAAAATGGGCGAGTGATTTAAAAATCTATAACGCAGGAAGTTTAAAAATGACGTCTCAACATCCGATAAGGGCACAAATACTCACGAAATGTTACGCAATGCATTCAACACATATCAAAAGGTATTTTAAAGAAAAAAAAATGAAAATTTAACTTACCGGAAACAACAATAAAAATGGGCGAGTGATTTAAAAATCTATAACGCAGGAAGTTTAAAAATGACGTCACAACATCCGATAAGGGCACAAATACTCACGAAATGTTACGCAATGCATTCAACACATATCAAAAGGTATTTTAAAGAAAAAAAAATGAAAATTTAACTTACCGGAAACAACAATAAAAGTGGGCGAGTGATTTAAAAATCCATAACGCAGGAAGTTTAAAAATGGCGACTCAGCATCCGATAGGGGCTCAAATACCCACAAAATGTTATGCAATGCATTCCAAACATATCACACAGTATTTTGAAGTAATTTTTTTTTGATTTACTCATTTTTCACCAAAAAATACCATCCTCTCCCCTTAAATTTATGGTTTTCTGTTAACGAACAGTAACGTATATTATACAAATCTGGCTTCCAGGTATAGCTCCCTGTAAAGCTGGCTTGAATAATTTCAAGAGAAAAATTGTTTCGGGACCGGGCATCGAATCCGGGACATTTAGCTGAGCGCTCCAACGCTCTACCGAGTGAGCTACCCAGGAACTCTACCAGACCCAGACTCAATTATTTTCACTTGAGGTATGTGAATATAAATGGGATAATTGAGCGGGGATCTGGTAGAATTCCTGGGTAACTCAGTCGATTGAGCGTTGGAGCAATCAGCCAAAGGTGCCGGGTTCGATCCCGGCCCCTGAACAATTTTTCTCTTGAAAGTATTCAAGTCAACTTTACATATTTGTATAATTGAACATTTTATTTATTTAATATATTACTGCAAGTTTTCAATTTATTACATTTTTTACACTTATGATATAAATTACGCATTTTTACGCGTATTTTACGCGTCGTGTAGAAATTAATTTTTTTACACGTAACTTCCCAACACTGCGTTTGTTGGACGTAGTACGGTACATTTAGTCCCTCTTTCGTGATAAAACACTCGAGCGTCCATAACGACTGAATAAATAGTACGTATTCACTTTCCAACATTAGGTTGTGCTACATCAATGAAATTCTATCCCCCTGGCAACAGCGTGCAGATGAGTCCGTCGTTCTTTTTTTTTTTTGTGATTGAATTGCAAGTATGAAATAGAGTATTATTCTTCACGCTGCCTTGCACTAGTATATTGTTATGTAATGCGACATGTATTTTTATGAAAAATACAGACGTGAAAGAAGCTTGTACAAATATTTGTGCAATCTAGTTCTTTAAACACGGCCAGTGATGCGGACTGAACCCATGCCCGGGTTACAAGGTGTTAGTAATTCCAATTTTCTGGCTGACTGACCTCACATATCCAGCCTTTGTTTTCACCAGAATAAAAATACAAGCAAATTTCTGTTAGCGTGAATTGCACTGTTTATTTATTTCGCTAGTAATTTTTGTAATAGTGTGCTCTGTTTGTCCAACTCTCTACTGGTGCGTATTTGTGATACCAAGTTTTTTGTATTACGAATATTTTTTTTCGGTTTGATAACAGTATTTCAACAGTGAAGTCCTGTTTTAATCCATTTCCATATTCTTTGAAAAAGGCCGATATGGTGGCGTTGACGATAATAATGATTATTCTCTTTTATTGTTAATTCGTTATGCCTCTCGTTCTTTCTATTTTACCGTTTCTGACATTCATTGCACATCTTTTTACTGATCGATGTATTTTAACATTCAAAACATTTTCAAATGCTTCTTTTTGTAAATGAAAATATATTGATACCAACTTAAAAATGGTTTTTAGAAAACCCGGAGGTTCATTGCCGCCCTCACATAAGCCCGCCATCGTTCCATATCCTGAACAAAATTAATCCAGTCCCTAACATCATATCCCAACTCCCTCAAATCCATTTTAATATCATCCTCTCATTTAGGTCTTTTTTCCTCTGGCCTCCCAACTAACACTCTATATGCATTTCTGAATTCACCCATACATGCTACATACTCTACCCATCTCAAACGCCTGGATTTAATTTTCCTGATTATATCAGGTGAAGAATATAATGAATGCAGTTCTGCGTTTTAGACTTTCTTCATTTTCCTGTAACTTCATCCCTCTTAGCCCCAAATATTCTCCTAAGCACCTTATTCTCTAACACCCTTAGCTTTGTTCCTCCCTCAAAGTGACAGTCCAAGTTCCACAATCATATACAACAACCAGTAATGTAACTGTTTTATAAATTCTAACTTTCAGATTTTTTGAGAGCAGATGACAAAAGTTTCTCAACCGAATAATAACACGCATTTCCCATATTTATTCTGCGTTTAATTTCCTCCCGAGCGTCATTTATATTTCTTACTGTTGCTCCAAGATATTTGAATTTTTCCACCTCTTCGAAAGATAAATCTCCAATTTTTATATTTCCATTTCGTAGAATATTCTGGTCACGAGACATAATCATATACTTCGTCATTTCGGGGTTTACTTCCAAACCTATCCCTTTATTTGTTTCAAGTAAAATTTCCGTGTTTTCTGTAATCGTTTCTGGATTTTCTCCTAACATATTCACTTCATCCGGATAGACAAGAAGCTGATGTAACCCATTCAATTCTATTAAGGTGGGTGCTCCTGTTATGGCCATGTTCCTGATATGGCCACCCCCCTATTGTGAGTTAGTTAACCAAAAACTCCGCTAAATTGCAGCAGCATCCAGTGAAAGGGCATCCTGGTATGTCACTAGATCGTTTTCCATCCAGTCAGGTTGAGCAATATGGCGTCAGTTGCCTGTTTTGCGGTTTTCATGTGACCTCTTATTTTTCTCTGGTAAGTCTCCTTTGTTTTATGCATGTTTTTCAAAGATTTGTTTCATGAAAACCATCGTACACCATTCAGTTTTTAAGGTTTTTTTATTTGGTGTTGTAGTTGATGACGTATCTTTTACGAGTTGTTCATAATCAAACGATTTTCGTGAAAGCTTACCTGCTCCTGATATGGCCATATCAAATGCACCATGGCCATATCAAGTTCATTTCACTTTTATTTTTTCACCTGACAAATTTACATGCCTTATAGCTGGGATTACCCAAAAATTTTGTATTTTAAGAAAAACAATTTAATTTTTTACGGAAAAACCTGTTTTGACTACACTTTTCAATTATAAAAAAGATTATTAAGTGTCATGTTTATTCATTTTACACCAAAATTATTTAATTTTAGCACAACTGCGCTATCAAACTGAAAACAATCACGATTTGTAGAACATGGAACAAGGGTGGCCATATCATGTGCACGTGTTCCTAGGTAGACTTTTGGAATTTGGAAATTTTTTGACAATTAAAGCTGTTTTTATGGGGAAAGGAAATTGTTTTAAGAAAGTACATTAGACTGAGAACGAGTAAGAAACAAGTGGTTTAATTTTTTTTTCAAAATGGCGGCTAGAAAAATTCTCAAACATTAACATGGCCATATCAGGGACACCTACCTTATTATTATTATTATTATTATTATTATTATTATTATTATTATTGTTGTTGTTGTTGTCATACTCCGGCATGCAGCTATTTCTTCCTCTCGTACGTGAGGATCGAGGTCTTACTGCTTTTGTATAATTGCTATTCCACACGGTATTCAATGAATTATCGATTGCCCGGCCCAGATTCGATTCAAGACAATGGAAGACTCTAGGTGGTCCACACAAACACGCGTGGCTGCTCGAGGTGGTCCAGAGGACTATAGATAATTTACTTCAGACAACCTACCTTCAATTGAAGCAATGCAAAGGAAGAGAATTCCACATTAAAATGTACAGTGAGATAGGATGTAAAGAAAATATGGCCATGTGTCAATGATAGATAGCAAGGGCTGCAGGGAGAGAATATTGAAGTACCTACAGTGACATATATAGGCTATTATACAAATCTGTCTTTCATGTACACACAGAGTTTGTGTGTACTCAAAGTTGGGTTTCTTGCGTCTTGTCAGTCCATTTGAGATGTGTGATTATAAAGAGAGAAATTGAGACGATGTCGGGTGTAGCTCCTGTGTAACTCAGTCGGTAGAGCGTTCGTGCGCTAAGCCAAAGGTTCCGGGATCGAAATTATTCAAGTCTGTTTCACAGGGAGCTATACCTGAAAGCCAAATTTGGATATACCATAGCTCTCTTCCTAAAGTTCGACGAAATTGTCGCTCGTGTATATTTCCAATTGGTACCACTAGCATCAGACCAATTAATTGTGGACATGTTTCCATTTACTTTGATCTTACTTCCTTTGTCAAATTGGAAGAAAGCTGTCTAAATATTATATCGTTCTGTTACTTTATCAAGAAAGATCCTTTCGCGACATTTTTACAACAATGAAACACATATGTTGAATATTTTGTGTGCATCACAGACTACGATTGTCTTTCTTCTTTCTTAATTAAATAAATGCAAAATTAAATAACACTTAAAACTGATTTTAGTACTATAACACTATTTTTTTTCTCAAAAATTTAAAACAGAATTTGTCGATACGGTTGCCTTTCACTCGTAAAATATGCTGATTATGAAAAATTAGTAAAATTGCGCTATGCAACACAAATTACTAAGACTTGTCATTATTTGTCATCCATACATTGGTAAACTGTCATTTGTCACTAGTATTTTTATGGATGCCCAAGTGTTTAAAAATAGAATCCACTACGAAACTATCAAAATTCCGCAATGAAATGGTATGGAAAAATTGAAAATAATGTACACAATTTTAGAAATTGGTAATGCTGTGTTTTCTGATACAGCTGGTTACAATTCACGTTGTTGGAAAATAAAAGTTGTGAATTTTGTTTTTAATTGAGCCTAATATTAAGTTATGTATGATTTTATTTGAAGAAAACATAGTTTTAATTTATTTTATAAAGACATCACCTCTCACTGAGGTTCTGGCTGATATGTACATCTATTATCAGGCAGTACATGTCACTGACGGTATGTGTCAGAGGAAGAACAATTGTTTGTATGCATCTGAAGTCTGGTTAGTGAACTACTCGTATGTCTTTCTGTTGTGTTGAGCCTATATCTACTCCAGGATTAAATACAATATAATTTCTTGGGGTGCAGGAGATCAGTATCTAATAAACTGAATTTTTATTTTACAGAAACGAATAATAAGAATTATTTTCAAAATTAAACCTTCTCTTCCGAGTTCGATTCGGGAATATAAGAGATAATTGTGTCGAAAACAACACTTATTCCATATTGCTTAGTATTTTGAAGTTATTTACGCCTGTTTCAAATTAAAATTTTGTTTGCAGAGATATTTCTTGTATCGTGAGAGGTGGGGAAGAAAGTTTCCGAGAAGGATGTGACCAAATTTTGTAAATACTTCGCCCGAGCAGTGCAGCCTTCGGCTTGACACAGTTTCTTGTATTCCTCATGCGGAGGAGGACACATCTGGTGAATGTTAAAGCCGACTCAGATAGAATACTCGTTTACTGGCCGTCAAATGTTACTCCAAGTTCTCAACTGCTTAGAAACAAGTATGGGGAAATAAGTTTTGTAGAAAAAGAGAGAGAGAGAGAGAGCTACTATATGTCTTACAGCAGCCTCTGTGCCACAAATGCGTGAAGTTCGTCAGTCGTTACAATAATTCTCTAATAATAAATTGATTGGCACTATATTTTTTCCTTAATTCATTTATAGTCGCTTTAATTTATAACAAAAGTCATATCGCGACACAAAGTTATTTTAACAATAACATAACATTTAACAAGTTAATTCATTACAGTAAACATTACACAATTTTATCAAACAATCCAGTTAACTTGAAAAACTTTATCACACTATTGTAGTAAGAAGGTTCACCAAGAGATCTTGCTATATCGATGGGGATTTTTAGTTATTGTCGTAACTGATTATATTGAGGACAGTCCTGGATGATGTACTTCACAGAAAGAGTTTCACTGCAAGTGTCACAAACTGGAGGAGGTTTCTTCTTTAATAAATAACCATGTGTGAGCTTGGTATGTCCAATACGTAGTCGATTGATGAGAACTTTGTTCCTTCGTGACAGATGTTTAGTTGGAAAGGATAAACTGACAGCAGTTCTAATGTCCCTGATTTTACTAGTAGTTGTTTGAAGCCAATTGGAGTACCATAGATCATTTAACTTTGTTTATGGTGAGTGGCTATATCATTATTCGAAGAGTTTAATCTCCATATCCTGTATAGGAAGACGAGATGCTTCTTTTGCTGCCATATCAGCCCCTTCATTTCCATGCAGACCTTGATGGGAAGGAATTCAGATTATGATAATTTGCTTTGATTGATTGTAGATCTCAGTGTAATAATGTTGAATTTCGTTGATCAGTAGAGATTTAGAGAAAGACTTATGTAGGGCTTTTATAGCAGATTGAGAATCAGTTAAGAGCAGATACAGTTCTAATTTCCCTGAGTTTACTAGTAGATGTTTGAAGCCAATTGGAGTACCATAGATCATTTAACTTTTTTCAAGGTGAGTGGTTATATCATTATTCCGTGTCAATATCCATATCCTGTATAGGAAGACGAGATGCTTCTTGTGCTGCCATATCAGCCCCTTCATTTCCATGCAGACCTTGATGGGAAGGAATCCAGATTACGATAATTTGCTTTGATTGATTTTAGATCGTAGTGTAATAATGTTGAATTTCGTCGATCAGTGGAGATTTAGAGAATGACTTATTTCGGGATTTTATAGCAGATTGAGAATCAGTAAAGAGCAGATACCGATCGATTGGCAGTATTGTTTTATGAGTAAGTTTTGCATAATTTTTTGATTGACCAATTAACTATTACATTTAAGAATTTTTTAAATATAGAAAGAGTATATCTGATCATGCACGCTACCTCCTTTCTGGGACAAAACTTTCTTCTCAACTAATCACAGAAACACTGAAATGTTACCTGCTTATTTTTTATTTACTTGGACGTAGCAAATTTCCTTTTTAAAATCCTTCCACAGTTGTTATAGAGCTTGCTGTCGACGTTCAATTTCTTTTTGGGAAACTTTCAACTAAATTTTATAAAATGAAACATAACTGCCTTCTTGGAAAACACCAGTTTGAAGAAGCGCTCTTGCGTGCTTTGTTTGTATAAATACAGAGTAGTCCTCGGAGAGGCAGAGTTCCAATTTTATTGGTTATTTTTGTAGACATGGAAAAAAAGAAGGCTCGATACTTTAAGCCATCCGTTGCTATGTTGGCAGAAGTTGACTTACACTAAATTTAAATGTCGGGAAGTCGTAATTTAACTGAAGCTATCAACAGTTAAGTTCATAAGGTGAAGTTTCGTAAACATCTGTTTAGTTTCTTTCTTAGTATGTCACTAAGATGTACCCCCAGCTAATGGTTTTCTATTAAATAAGATTTAATTTGTAACACATGTCTAGCACAAATCTTAGCTGTACATCATTTTGACTTAATTTATGTTATTATTGTTATTAATATTGTATTGTGGAACCGTGTAAGCTCTTTGACCTGATTACGGCCAAGACGGAACTGAGAGGCCCGAAGGTTAAGAAAGGACGTAATTTACAGGAGACGATAAATTCATACTAACGCTTGAAGAATGTTAACACCAGATAAAAGATTTCTTCGCATACTGACGACGGAACTGTGGAGTAAGAGGTGGTGATGATGAGAAGTCAGATTTTATGAGTGTAGATTTTATATAAAATTTATTTTCACCCTGTTTCGTAATTTTGTTTTCAGTAAATCTTACGGAAGTACCACTCAAACAACCAAATATCGCAGTTTTGTGTAATATAATCCTCTCTTTCTTTCCTTTTTTCCTTCTAGAATTTTTTTCTCTTTACCTTTCAGGCTTTTATAAATCGGTACTAGATTAATGACATATCTTTTTCTATAGATCATATGATGATGAGATGATGATGATGATGATGATGACTGAAGAATGTTTGAAACGATTTCCCAGTCTGTGCAATATAAAATTCATTTCACTATCTGAGAGAACTTTTCAAACGATGCAATACGTATCACAGCCATAATAAAATCACACAACACTTCCATCTACACAGAACACATCACCAACTCCTACCATAACTACAAAAATATAGAAAAAGATATAGAAATTCTATAGATTGAACTGAAAAGTCGGAAACTGAACACACTAGAATAATACGATATTTATAGAAATACAAAGACACATTCTCAACATATCTTCAACATTCAACTGAATTTCAGAACACATTCTATTCGACAAGTTACTAATCACAAACACGCCCCACCTCTGGTCCACATAACTCTATCAAGACACATAGAGGAGAATTCAAAAATAAGTGCAAGACATCATTAAGAAATGTTAATGACCATATAATTATCTTGTCGAAACAAGGCAGTAAGGAAAAATCACCAACATAGTTCGAATTATAACACTGGAATAATATACAGATCATTCACTTATTCATTCATTCATAGTGTTCTACCAAAGGGTAGGTCTTTCACTGCAAAATCAGCATTCTCCAGCCTTCCTCTTAGTTTCCGCATATGATCCATATACTCCTATCTTAATGTCATCTGTTATTTGATATCTTCTTCTGCCCCGTTCACCATTCCTTCCAGTGCTTCCTCCAGTAGGCAGTTTCTTCTCAAACACTGACCCAACCAATTCCTTTTCCTCTTCCTGATCAGTTTCAGCATCTTTCTTTCTTCACCCACTCTTTCCAACACAGCTTCGTTTCTTATTGTCTGTCCATTTCACACGCTCCATCCTTCCCCATATCCACATTTCAAATGCTTCTAGTCGCTTCTCTTCACTTCGTCATATCGTCCATGTTTCTGTCCCATACATTGCTACACTCCATACAAAACACTTCACTAGTCTCTTCCTTAGTTCTTTTTCCGGAAGATGCTCCTTTTTTATTAAAAGCTTCCTTTGTCATTGCTATCCTCCTTTTGACTTCCTGGCAGCAGCAAATGTTACTGCTTATAGTACACCCCAAGTATTTGAAGCTGTCCACTTGATCTACTGCCTCATTTAGCAATTCTCAAGTTTACCTTCTTTACTTTTCTTCCTATGATCATGGTCTTCGTATCGTTTGCATTTATCTTCATTTCATACTAGTCGCAGCTGTCATTTAGCTCCAGTAGCATATCCCTTAGTATCATCTCATTTTCTGCTAACAACGTCATATCATCAGAAAATCTTGTACATTTTATTCTTATTTCTCCTACTATCACTGGTCCCATAATAGTATTTTATTTTGGCATGAATGTTACAGTTTTAATAACTATTATGATTATTATTAATTTCTTCCAGTATTTATTGCATATTACATTACTGTGAAATGCTGAGTTTAGCGTATAAATTTCTAAACTATATTCATTACCAAGTCGACCTGGTTGGCGAGTGTTTAAATGCGACAGGCTCATGTCAGTAGATTTACTGGCATGTAAAAGAGCTCCTGCAGGACAAAATTCCGGCACATCCGGCGACGCTGATATAACCTCTGCAGTTGCGAGCGTCGTTAAATAAAACATTACTTTAACTTCATTACCAATATTATAGAGGCTCAAAACTGCTGTCTGCAAGTTTTATTCAGAATTATTCGCAAATACAACCTAACCTAACCTGGTCATCTGCTCAAAAGAGAGTGTAGTTTCAAATGATTAAAAATTGTCGGTTATCAATTGGTGTCGACCTGGTTGGCGAGTTGGTATAGCGCTGGCCTTCTATGCCCAAGGTTGCGGGTTCGATCCCGGGCCAGGTCGATGGCATTTAAGTGTGCTTAAATGCGACAGGCTCATGTCAGTAGATTTACTGGCATGTAAAAGAACTCCTGAGAGACAAAATTCCGGCACATCCGGCGAGGCTGATATAACCTCTGCAGTTGCGAGCGTCGTTAAATAAAACATAACAACATCAATTGGTTTAGACATAGCTTGATTACTTCGGAGTATAAATTAAAACTGGCGACATTGGACAACCTTGTTTTAGCCATTGATAAATCTCTCTCATTTCAATAACTTCACATTCAGCGTTCATTTTTTTTTTTTTACTCTTATTCATTCTATGGCAGTCTTAATGCGGGCCGTATAAATTCAGTCCAACGATGAAAGAGAAATACTGAAACAAGCATTTGAATCTGTTCTCTACTACTTGCTACATAAAAAGTATTTTAGTTTTGACAGCTTATCAAGCAGTTTATTTGCAATAATTGTAAGCGTTGTATTATTTTCATTTCTATTATAAAATACCGATGCCATATAATTTTTAGGCCTACCCATGTACTTCAGACTATTTAATAGATAGGCCCTTCATCCTGAAATTGACAGCCTATGTATCAAGAACCTAATTTATTGATCGTACATCGATTTGCGCCGATCTCAATCGATTAAAGACGGACAGACTTTGTGAATATGGAATATGGAGCACGCTTATAGAACAGAAGAAGAATAAAAACAAAAGAATAATGGTTCGCATGCGAAAGAGTTTTTCTTAGTGTCCCCAAATGTTCTTCGAAATATGCAGGGAATCGTTTCTAACTACGAAGTAATTTATATCGAAGAGTTTCACAGAGGTGGAGAATAAAAAAAAGAAGAAATTTCTTTACCATGAAATACTACGTTGGTGGTCGCTACGTCAAAGGGACACATGCAAGGCATTGTCAGAATATCTAGTTTAAAACGCATTCTTCAGTTCTTCTTCCTCCTACATATCTACATATTTAATTCTTTAGTCTCTCGCCACTCTTATGCTAGTTCCATCCATAGCCTAAGTATCTATTTCTTCCTAGAAGGGAGTATGACTTATTCTTTTCAGTAACCTGCGAGTTGGTTTGATTGAATGTACATCATTGCTTTCTTTTTTTACTTGGTGTTTAACGATACTGTATCAACTGCTCGGCCATTTAGCGTGGATGGAATTGATTATAGCGAAATGATATTTGACAATATGAGGCCGAGGATTCGCTATCGATTACCTGATATTCGCCTTAAGGTTTTGGGGAAAACCTCGGAAAAACACACTCGGGTAATGAGCCAAGCGGAAATCGAATCCGCACCTTTTTTATTTATTCATTATTTAAATTTAAATATACAGAATACAGAATATAATTACAGCTATAGAAATAGAAATAAAATAATACAATCAATATAAAAAAGGAGATACAGTAGTATTAACAAAATTGAGGACCGAATGAGCAGCGCTCGTTTTCGGTCGCAGTTCAGATATATTATTAATAGGCATATAAGAGAATATACATCATAAAATAAAATAGGAACTAAAATTAAAATTACAGTTACAGTGAAATTATATAATATAATATATTAATATAAGAGGAATATAGAAAATGAAATAAAGTAACATAGGAAATAAAAATTAAAATAAACAGCGGCAATGAATTTTTTTTATTTTATTGGGTTATTTTACGACGCTGTATCAACATCTCAGGTTGTTTAGCGTCTGAATGAAATGAAGGTGATAATGCAGGTGAAATGAGTCCGGGTCCAGCACCGAAAGTTACCCAGCATTTGCTCGTATTGGGTTGAGGGAAAACCCCGGAAAAACCTCAACCAGGTAACTTGCCCCGACTGGGATTTGAACCCGGGCCACCTGGTTTCGCGTCCAGACGCGCTGGTCGTTACTCCACAGGTGTGGACGCAATGAATTTATATAATATAATATTAACATAGAGAAGAATAATATCGTACATGAATAAAGTAGGACAATATATATAAAAAAATATAAATTCCAAAATTATAGAATACAAATAACTTATAATATACTTACTTACTTACTTATTTACTTACTTACTTACTTACTTACTTACTTACTCCTGAGCAAGTTTAATCCAATCTCTACCATCATTTCCCACCTCCCTCAAATCTATTTTATAGAAGATTCAATTTTAAATTCAAAATTGAGGGTAGGTGAAGTTGAAGGGGCGGAACAGAAAATTCAGACAGCAGTCTATGTAAAGATCAATTGTTTGGTTCTACAGAACTATCTGTTTTTGTTATTTATTTGTTGATGACAGAGAAAAATTCGCTCCGGCGCCGAGGATCGAACCTGGGACCCCTAGTTCTACGCACTGGAAATCTAACACTGAGCTACGCTGAGACACAATTCACTGCTCAATCTTTCTCCTTTTGTTTTTTCCTTAGTTGTGGCCTAGTGAAACATGGAGTGAATAGAACTGGAGGTCCCGGGTTCGATCCTCGGCGCCGGAGCGAATTTTTCTCCGTCATCAACAAATAATCAATCAGCAGTGGTTTTGAATTTCCTCCTCGAAAACTAAATCGACGTGTTTCTCCTCAAAATCGTGTCCCCTGCACATCTAAAATTACACTGAATAACAAGAATTTTGCTCCGACTTAAAACAATGTGTCTCTTATGGTTTGATTTGCGCTGAATCCGAAAATGCATCTCGTTTCTTCGTATCTCGTAAGGTTTTTAAGATATACTATGATTTCATTTTTCGATAAGCGCTCTCCCAGGAAACCTCTGGCGCGGCTTGGGGGTATAAACCAAAACAAAAGCTAATGTATTTCATGAGTTTATGACTTATTTACGGTGTATTATGGTTGTTGGCATGTTACGTTGTACTTCTATTAAATAAACAGATATTGGTCCCTTCTATTAAGTAAATTTCATAATAGTTCAAAGTGAGATCTATGCAATGAACAAACAAGGGTGTGGTTTTCAGTTATTTAAAGAAAAGTTTACCGGTTTGAGTGAAGGAAAATTAAAAGAGGGCATTTTTATCGGACCACAAATTCACAAAGTTATGGCTGACCCTTTGTTTGAGGAAAAACTTTCCGTTACAGAAAAAAATGGCATGGCGCGCTTTCAAAGATGTTTGTTAAAATTTCCTTGGAAATTGTAGGGAAGAGAACTACATAGAACTTGTTGTGGAAATCATGTTAAGTGAATACGACAAAATGGAGTGTAATATGTCTCTCAAAATACACTTTTTACATTCTCATTTCGATTTATTTCCTCCTAACTTTGGAGCGGTAAACGACGACCATCGGGAAAGATTTCATCAAGAAATATCTGAAATGGAAAGGCGATATAAAGGAAAATCATCATCCAGCGTGCTTGCAGACCATTGTTGGCTGCTTTTAAAATACAGTCCCGGGTCTAATTATAAACAGAAGTCATCCAGAAAATTATGTTAAATGTAAGTTCAAATTCCGAGATTTTTCTCATTATATGTATGAAATAATTTTATTGTTGTTGTTTTTTAAACTATGTTACATCATTTTTGTATCTAGTACACATTTTTCGAGTATTATGAGGAATTTTGAATTCCTAGTGTGTTGTAATTTTATCAGTAGCAGCGAAAAATTAAAAACTAATAAGTTTTATGCAAATCTAATCTTTCAGGTGAAGCTCCCTGTAAAGCAGATTTGAATAATTTTAAGGGAAAAATTGTTGCGGGGCCGGGTATCGATCCCGGAACCTCTGGTTGAACGTACCAGCGCTCTCCCAACTGAGCTACCCAGGAACTCCACCCGACAGCGTCTCAACTTTTCCCTTCATATCCACATAACTCGCGTGGGCTGACGAAACGCCAGAGACCCACATCAAGTGCACACAAACTCTGTGTGACTTGGAATTGTGGTTTTCTGTTAACGTACACAGTGACGTATATATTATGCAAATCTTTCTCTTAAAATTATTCAAATCTGCTTTAATTAGATTTGGATAATATATACGTCACTGTGTACGTTAACAGAAAACCACAATTCCAAGTCACACAGAGTTTGTGTGCACTCGATGTGGGTCTCTGGCGTTTCGTCAGCCCACGCGAGTTGTGTGGATATAAAGGGAAAAGTTGAGACGGTGTCGGGTGGAGTTCCCGGGTAGCTCAGTGGTAGAGCGCTGGTACGTTCAACCACAGGTCCCGGGATCGATACCCGGCCCCGGAACAATTTTTCCCTTAAAATTATTCAAATAAGTTTTGTCGTAAAAAAATTCAATTCATTTTCCCTGGAAAATGGTACTTGATGGGGCAATTTGGGTTTTAAATTCAGATTTAGGGCACACAAATTAGTAATATTCACCTATTTTTATTTCGGAGCAAGACAAAAAGTAAACATTTGTTGTTCAGTGTTATTCAAGGTTGGAAGTTTTGAAATGGACACACTGTATTCTGTATAATATAGGCCTAATATCGTATGTTTCACAACATACTGGTTTGTTGTGTCAAATTACCTCGAATAACATAAAGTTCATTTGATCTTATTTCTTGTACGAACAGAAATAATTCTTCATAATTTGACTTCGAGACTTCTCCTCGAGTAAACTCTGCCGATGACAAAAATTATGATTTACGATGAGACAGGAGGATGATGGCTTGAAAAATGAAAGTGCTCGAAGTAAGTATGACCAAATATCGTCTTTTTACACCATTCATTTAACTTCTATGATAGGATCTGAGCCGAACTGTATCATATTAACAGATGATAGCAACTCGACTAATATTTATAGTTTATAGTAGGCCCTGTATGAATACATGAACTGCAGATATCCATTAAAATTTGTGGACGAGTAATAAAATTTAGTTTAAGCACTGAAATTCAATTTTTAATGTAATTAAATCCCGTACTAAAATTACAGCGCCGAAGCTTTTAGTTAAAGTGGTTTCATTAACAAAAAAGGAGGGCAATGCGTGTACATGTAATCCGTTAAACAAAGTGTATAATATATCGCCGTTTTGCTCTTGTTAATTTATGCACTCTATCGGATCAATTGGTACTCGTTAATTGAAAAATTACTCAGTGTATTAAGTTAGAAAAAGATTAAATAAATCTCATAGTTAAATTAACACTCTTTTATTTTGGGGACGCCGTGAGATTAGTAATTTAGTTTGGTTAGTTAATTCAACAGCGTATCACATCGTCCGTGTACACTTGAACTAATTCCGAGCTGATATGTTACAGCGAAAATGGGAATTTGTTGCATCCTATTAATGGAATAACATTTTATCGCACATAGCGCATACAATTTGTCGTAAATAAGATTTTACTAAACAAATGAGGCATCCAATACACTTCCTATAAAACAATATCGCAGTTTCGATTATAATATCGATAAAATAAATAATATAATTTGAAACCCACTGAATTGAGGAACAATATAGTATAGAAGAAGAAAAGAAAACAAATGACGTAGAAATTAAAAATGTTGTTGTTGTTTTCTAATGCCAGGCGTTTGACAATAAAGTCATTTGACCTCTTGCACTCCAATATTTTTCAAAGATATTATCATGGCCAGCCACTGAAGCACAGATTTTGAGGTGTTCCGAATCCATTTCTTGGTTTCAGTTGCACAATGGACAGTTAGGGGACTGATATATTCCAATTCTATGCAGGAGTTTGGCCAAACAATCATGGCCTGTTGCCAATCTAAATGCAGCTACAGACGATTTTCGTGGTAAATCGGGAATTAACTGTGGATTATGATGCAGAGAGTTCCATTTTTTTCCCCTTGAGATTGTGTTATCAAATTTTGTTTGTTGAAGTATAAGTAAGTAGATTTAATAAATCTCTTCACAGAGTAATACGTAGATTTAGTAACAGGTCTGTAAGTAGCAGTGCTGCCCTTCTTTGCTAAAGCATCCGCATTCTCGTTTCCCAGGATTCCACAGTGGGATGGTATCCATTGGAATACAATAATTCTTTTATTGAGTGATATTAATTGACAGAGCATTTTAGTTATTTCTGCTGTTTGAGAGGAAGGTGTGTGTTTAGAAACTATTGATAGAATAGCTGCTTTGGAGTCTGACAATATAACTTGCATTCTTAAATTTATTGATGTGGCATAGCATATTCCTGAGACTTTCACTTATTGCAATGATTTCTCCATAAAAACTTGTTGTTCCATATCCAAGTGATCTATAAAGTGAGAAGAGATAGTACGTAACACCTGCACCGGCACCTTGTTCTCTGGAGATCAAGGATCCGTCGGTGTATAAATGAAGCCAGTTTTTTGGAGGGTACCTATTATTAATTGTCTCTAAAGACAATTGTTTTAGTATTCAGTGTTTACTTCTGATTTCAGTATTTCTTCTGTTAAATTTAGATTATATTCTATATTTAATAGAGTTAAAGGGTTTGGTTTAATCTGTAAGTTTTCTTTTAAATTCGGGATATTGATTTTCTGTTTTAATTCTTGAACAATGGATATGAAACTTTTTTTAGTTTTCAATCTACAGAGAGGACTGTATGAATGCCAATTGTTTTCTGGTAATCTGGTAAGTTTTTCATATGGAATCAGTGCTTTTTCTTCTATTGTCATTTTGATGCTGTTAGTATTAGTGAGGAATCTCATAGAATCTATTGGAGTTGTTTTGATTCCACCAGTAATGAGTCTGAGAGCTTGGTTTTGAACATATTCTATAGTAAAAATGTAAATAGGTAAAAACACACAAAAATGAAGAGAATTGTGGGTAGAATAACACATGGCTGAAAGAGGTAAGTAAAAGAAATGCGCAAAGCGAAAAAGGTGGAAACAGAAAGTATAAAAATTGTTGAAAATAAAAATATATAAAGACATAACAAAATTGTCAACATTGAACTCCATAAATCAAAGATCACACAGAACAGAAAACAGGAACTCAGCAATAGTAACGGCCTACTGGTATATTCACAGATTCTAACACGCGATATGACCACAGATGTTAAAGTGTGTATAAATAAACTCGAAAAAAAAAAGTTAAACTTACAACTAAATTTTAACATGAAGAACAATATTTTTATATTAATTTTCAATTTAAGATAAGTTAGAATTACAATTTTAATTTCGGAATGTGTATTACATGTCTTTTTCGTGTTAAATTCTATTGTACCTGGTTTACATGTTTCGGCCTTGTATGGGCCTTCTTCAGAACTGGTTGATGCTGGTCTTGGCGCCTTTTGTTTTGTTTCTTGTGGGGGTGTGTTTGTGAAATGTAATGTGGAGTCAAAGAGTGTATGTGTTCTCATATTGAGTTGTGTGTTGAGAATTTCATTTGGATGTGTTTTTGTGTGTCTGTATATTTTGTATTGTTCTAGTGTGTTTAGTTTCTGGCTTTTTGATAGATGTGTAGAATTTCCATGTCTGTGTTGATGTCTCTGTAGGTTTGGTTAGCATTTGTGCCGTGTTATGCTTATGTGGATTGTTTTGTAATTTTATTATGGCTGTGATGTGTTCTTTGTAACATGTTTGAAATGATCTGTCTATCTGTCCTATGTAGGAGTTGTTGCAGGTGTTACATTTGAGTTTGTATACGCCCGTGTGGTATTTGTTTGTCTGTTTTTTTTTTTTAAGATTTATTTTAGGTCGCATAACTGCATGGTCTTTTTGCAACCACAATATTCATATACAGAACAATGAAAGACAAGCAGTGATGATTACAAACAAGATACACAATATATTACAGTGTATCTAGAGGTAAAAATAATAATAATTAAATAACAAAAAATTAATAAACAGAGTGTGTGAACAGTATAAATTTTACAATCAAATCATATTATACAAGGACATTTCTTTAAAGAAATGAATTACTTGTAGAAGAACATCTGTATTATTGAGTGCTGTAGATATATCATTTGGTATGTTGTACTTTTTCCTTGAGATGTGGTATTTTCGGCATTCTATGGTGACGTGTTTAACGGTGAGTAAGCAATGACAGGTTTCACAGGTTGGTGGTTCATTTCTTGATATGAGGTAGGAATGAGTTAATTTTGTATGTCCAATTCTTAATCTTGATAATAAAACCTGGTCTTTTCTATTAAGCTTGTGGATTGGTATATTGAGAGAGCATGTAGACTTGACTTCGAAAAGTTTTCTGGAGGGACTGAGAGTCCAAAGTGTAATCCATGATTCTTTACATTTATTGTCTATGAGGGAAATGTGTTGTTTTGTGTGTTGAGATGTTTTTTTAGAGTGTTATTTGTTCTGTATGCGATGTTGTAATTTAATTTCTTGAATGAGGTTGCAATCTTGTGTGTGTTTTTGTTTTCATATGTTAGTGTGATGTATTTTTTGTGTTCTTGTGTTTGTGTTTATTCTTAATCAAGATGTAGGCCTACAATTTTAATATTTATTTGTCATGTGACGGAACTGTACTAATATACAAATAAATAATAAAGTAAAGCAATGATAAATAACTGCAAAGAAAAAAAAAAGTGACATGTTAATCCAGTTTCTGTAATGACGTCAAACGTTTAATTGTTATAATTGTTTGGGATTATAAAAATTTTTGCGATTTGAGACAAAAATTTGATATATTTTTTTCATTACTGTTTTCATAATCCTCGCATTTAATTTTAACAATCAGACGCGGGGAATGGGCTGGACTAGATACGACTAGAAGCCTGGGTACGCAGTGAACCTCATTGCAGTCAGTCGGTGTGGATTGGGGATGCGCCCAGTTTGAGGGTTAGCATAATATATCTCCTAACTCAGCCCTGGGCATAAAGGAGAAGGAAAAAGGAAATAAAATACCCCCATCCATGTCCTTTCCGTTTCAGCGCTTTAAAAACGAACACACAGTAAAGCATTGTGCATCAGTGGTGGATTTTAGGCGACCTGCGACAGCCGAAAGCTGTTATGGACGCCTTATACAATCCGTCACTCAACAGTGCTTGCCTTCAGGTCTACTCGAAAAATCGAAAATCGAAAAATCGAAAGAGAATTGGGAGGACAAATTTAAAAGGTACGCAAAACGAGTCCTTGCAAGGGGTTCGGGGCTGTACAAAACTAAATATGTGAGCTCCAAGCCTGTTGGCCACTAGTCTCACTCCGGGTTACGCTGCTCCACTGAAGGAACTCTAGAAAATTTTGAAGGGGAAGCCGAAATTGGACGTAATCTCTTAGGTATCACATACGCGAGGGGGACTGTGATTTGATCAAGTGATCACGGAACGGGAATAGGAATAGCTGGCTGGTGTTTGCCGTTAGGATGGCAAGACGCTGTCATCTGTTGTTCGATGACAAAGCATGTGAAGGCCGTCGGAAGAAGCGCCGTGAAATCTAAATCTGCAATTTGAGAGGTCCCTGTCCTTTCAAATTGCGTCTAATTGAGTGACCTCGTATATTTAATAGACAATTTATAGTTTCTGAACTAGGGCATAATAAAGGGGAATATACGTATATGGGGAAGGGCATATAGGTCCGTGGCCCATTTCTTATAGGGCTCATCCCGACATTTGTCTTACGCCTGAGGAAAACCACGGAATATCTTGGGCAGGATGAGTTGTCTCATATAAGAGACTAGCCAATTTGGCTATTATGTAGGAGGTGATTGTTGTCATGAGCCTTGTTGAATCGTCTCAATTTCGAGACCAGCCATTTGGCTATATGATGGCTCAATTACGAAGAGGGGGGAGAGATGTAATTGTTAATTAATTTAGAGTTAATTAGGGAGATTCATGGGGATATGAGTGCAGGTCCGTGGCCCATTTCTTTTAGGGCTCATCCCGACATTTGTCTTAGCGCCTTAGGAAAACCACGGAAAAACCTTAGGTAGGATGTCAGGTCTACTCGTATCGGTCCGATACATAACTGTCCCTGCCGGGGAGTTTGAAGTGGGAGTTAAGAGGTAGTCTGCAGTACCTCAATTGAGTTATTAACGTCCAGATCTCTTCTAGTAGTGCCCGTCTCTTGAAATTCGATTCGTTCGGGGAATGCTTTTGAATGATATTTGTCACCGAACGGTGGCGCTCTTGTTGGAGAACATATCAAACATGAGTAAACTTTTTTTACAGCTGAAGCGTGATTCCATTTAAGTTGTTTTATTAGATCGTTTAATCTGTATAAAATTGGCATATAGGCTCATCAGATGAAGCACTGCTTCTGTCTCAGAAAGTCACCAGCGTAGCTCAGTCGGCTAAGGCGCTTATCTGCCGATTCAGAGTTCATAAAAATCGTAATAAGTTTATATTACAGGCACATAATCATGACACAAGACGAAATAATAATTCAACATTAGTAGAACCTCGTTTGTATAATTCTTTAGCTAAATTACACCCAGAACTTCTAACATGTAACCCACTAAAATATAACAAGAAAATTAGAAATGTGTTAATGTCTTCAATTTGATTAAATAAATTTATATCCTATGTGTATGAATTAATCAACCTAAAGCGATAGGGTTGGAAGTAAATCCCGAAAAGACTAAGTATATGATTATGTCTCGTGACCAGAATATTGTACGAAATGGAACTATAAAAATTGGAGATTTATCCTTCGAAGAGGTGGAAAAATTCAAATATCTTGGAGCAACAGTAACAAATATAAATGACACTCGGGAGAAAATTAAACACAGAATAAATATGGGAAATGCGTGTTATTATTCCGTTGAGAAGCTTTTGTTATCTAGTCTTCTGTCGAAAAATCTGAAAGTTAGAATTTATAAAACAGTTATATTACCGGTTGTTCTTTATGGTTGTGAAACTTGGACTCTCACTTTGAGAGAGGAATGGAGATTAAGGGTATTTGAGAATAAGGTTCTTAGGAAAATATTTGGGGCTAAGAGGGATGAAGTTACAGGAGAATGGAGAAAGTTACACAACGCAGAACTGCACGCATTGTATTTTTCACCTGCCATAATTAGGAACATTAAATCCAGACATTTGAGATGGGCAGGGCATGTAGCACGTATGGGCGAATCCAGAAATGCATATAGAGTGTTAGTTGGGAGGCCGGAAGGAAAAAGACCTCTAGGGAGGCCGAGACGTAGATGGGAAGATAATATTAAAATGGATTTGAGGGAGATGGGATATGATGGTAGAGACTGAATTAATCTTGCTCAGGATAGGGACCAATGGCGGGCTTATGTGAGGGCGGCAATGAACCTGCGGGTTCCTTAAAAGCCATTTGTAAGTAAGTATCTTCAGACATAACGTTTTAAAGAACACCTCCGTCAATCAAAAAATAATAACAATAATAATTCGGGAAAACACGGGAATTTTACTGGAAGCAAGTAAAGAGATAGGTTTGGAAGTAAATCCCGAAAAGACAAAGTATATGATTATGACTCGTGACGGGAATATTGTACGAAATGGAAAAATAAAAATTAGAAATTTATCTTTTAAAGAGGTGAAGAAGTTCAAATATCTTGGAGCAACAGTAAGAAATATAAATTATACTCGGGAGAAAATTAAACACAGAATAATTATGGGAAATGCCTGTTATTATTCGGTTGAGAAGCTTTTATCATCCAGTCTGCTGTCAAAAAATCTGAAAGTTAGATTTTATAAAACAGTTATATTACCGGTTGTTCTGTATGGTTGTGAAACTTGGACTCTCACTTTGAGAGAGGAACATAGGTTAAGGGTGTTTGAGAATAAGGTGCTTAGGAAAATATTTGGGGCTAAGAGGGATGAAGTTACAGGAGAATGGAGAAAGTTACACAACACAGAACTGCACGCATTGTATTCTTCACCTGACATAATTAGGAACATAAAATCCAGACGTTTGAGATGGGCAGGGCATGTAGTACGTATGGGCGAATCCAGAAATGCATATAGAGTGTTAGTTGGGAGGGCGGAGGGAAAAAGACCTTTAGGGAGGCCGAGACGTAGGTGGGCAGATAATATTAAAATGGATTTGAGGGAGGTAGGATATGATGATAGAGAATGGATTAATCTTGCTCAGGATAGGGACCGATGGCGGGCTTATGTGAGGGGGGCAATGAACCTCCGGGTTCCTTAAAAGCCAGTAAGTAAGTAAGTAAGTAATAATAATTCGGTGCATCCGTGTGTGAGATATAGCCAGAAACGCATAATATGATTACAGGGGTTAATAATAGCAGCCATTTTAGCTCCTATCGCGTATGTAGGTTCTTTGGGTATTTATCAGTAGGCCGTGAACTGTTGTTGTAATCCTATCCCTACTGTCATTTGTCATTAGTCCGTGAATTTGGTGTACATAAATAATTTAACAGAAACAAGACATTTGCATCATCTTGGAGAAGACTTTGGCAAAGCACTGGGAATTTCGTGCAAAATAAATTTGTTTGTGCCATTGTTTTATTCCACTTTGAAAATAATTCCCCTTGTTCCATCAGTCCTTCGCTGTCTCCACCTTGGTGACGTCATGGCAATAACAGTAGTGTTCTCTCTGTGGCGGGATATTGCGCTTTTCGACCACGCCACGACACGGAAAAGGTGGAGAGAGACATTGAAGTAAGGGTCATCAGGCGAGTCTAAACCTTCAGGAAATTGGACCTTAATGAACAGTTTGTGGTGTGTATCTTCTGTCTTGAGATACTTCGAACGTCTCAGATCTATTTCCTTTGTAAACGTATTGCAGAACTTGCTGCAACCTTCGTTCTTCTTTGGTTGTTATCAGGGGCGGACGCAAGGGTGGGATTAAGGGGATATATCCCCTCCCGAAATTTTGAGAAAAATACGAAAGAAGAAACAAAAATAATATTAATTTTAATTCGTGAATGTACATAGGAATTAGAGAGTTTTCCACGTAAATTCTCTTTGCTAAAGTGTTAAATTCCAAGAACTCCAGGAAGACAAACACAGCGTTCTTACTTCAAGACAGAGAGTCATGGAGGGTATTTTAGGCTTTTAATTTTCCTTCAGTGGTCAGTTCAAGGACAGGTTTTTAAATCATAAGAGAATCCTAAAATCTATACAAACTTTTCTGCCTAAAAACATAGTGCGAGCATCAGATGAAGATTTAGAAACTGCTGTTCAGGCTGTAGTAAATCAGTGGCCCAATGATGTTGATGCATCACCAGAGCCTTTCTTCAATGAATTGAAGATGTGGAGAAGAAATTTCCTTGATCAGAAAAATCTTCACCTAATACCTACTGATTTTTATATCATCATTGAACAGGTGCAATGAAATTATTTTTCCCTGCACTCACAAGGCGCTGAAACTTTTCTGCACATTGCCTGTAACTACAGCAATACCAGAACGGTCGTTCTCAACTTTGCGGTATTTGAGGACTTACTTGAGGAGCACGATGGGAGCAGACAGATTAAATGGACTGGCCTTGATGTATAAACATAAAAATGTAGAAGTAAAAGCTTATGAAGTACTGGATGAAATGTCTAAAAAGCCTCGTCGCCTTCTTCTGTAAATCTCATTCTGTCATTGTTTTTGTATTGCAGTCATTGTAGATGTTAAAATTAAAAAATTATGGTTTATTTAACAACGCTCACAATTGCCGAGGTTTATAATCGTCGCCGGTGTGCCGGAATTTTTTCCCTCAGGACTTCTTTTACATGCCAGTAAATCGGCTGATATGAGGCCTGTCGCATTTGAACACACTTAAATGTCATCGAGCTGGCTTGGGATAGAACCCGCAACTTCGAGCACAGAAGGCTATACCAACTACGCTACTCAGGCCAATTTGTAAATGTTTGTGACTCGGAAACAAATTGTGAGCATATAAACTTATTTCTCATTACTCCATTTTTACTATCTCCTCAAATCCCTCCCCGAAAAAAAATCCTGCGTCCGCCCCTGGTTGTTATATCGGTTAACTGATGTGAAAATCAGATTTCACATAATACTCTTCGGGATAGTGATTCTATTACCTGCTAAATTTCGAAATGTATAATTTCATTACCATTTTCCCTACAAAACGTGAACATAAAAATGCACAATTATCTTTTTTTTAATGTAGAAATGTCATTGCTGCAAACACTTAAATTCGAAATTAGTTAAAACTGGCGCTAAAATTAATATATATATATATATATATATATACATATATACTAGGATACAGAGAGAATATCATTGAAATGATAGCCGTCCAAATCTTGGATTTAAAATATCGGCATTCTAATCAATTCAGATGAACAAAAAGAAATGTAAATTAATGTTAAAAAAATACATAATGAAATTTTAAAAAAGAATATTCTGCGACGAGATGTGGTGGCTATCAAAACGATAAAAATTTATTGAAAATAAATAATATACATTGAATATTATAAAGATGAATAGAGATGGTGATTGATGATGTTCAGTGAAGATTTTAAAATGGTTGATGCAATTGTCTGAAGATCTTTTCAGGAATAAATAATATACATTGAATATTATAAAGATGAATAGAGATGGTGATTGATGATGTTCAGTGAAGATTTTAAAATGGTTGATGCAATTGTCTGAAGATCTTTTCAGGAACCTTTAATTTTCTGAGGATCTCCAATGTGAATTTGGGAATTGTTCCTCGTGCATCAAACATAAGTCCAATGACATTCCAATCTTGAATATTATATTTATGACTGAGATCATCACAGCATGGAAGGTAATTAGCGCGTTTCTCTTCATGTACTGCTTTGGTTGATCTTCATTAATTTCGAACCTTACAGTGGGGTCAAGAATGAGACCAGTTTTTTTTTATCTCGGTCAATTATTATGATGTCAGCACGCCGTGTAGATCCTTCCATTGAACTTCCTCATATACTTCGTATTCACCATGTTCCCTTAATCTGTTAGCAATTATTGAGCGGACTGTGTTATGTCTGTCAATTCGCAATAATTCGCCCTGAGGGCAGGAACCTAGCACGTGGGGTAACGTTTCAAGTTCATTGCATCTCCTGCAATGGGTATTGCTAAGGCTTCTACCGGGGAGAGACCTAACTGCGATAACATTGGTGCTCATTTTATTCACTAGAAATTAATTATATATCTCAGCCATTTTTAAATGTCTTCCACATTTATGATATACTTGAAAAAAAAAAAAAAAGGCACATGGACATAAAATCATTTTAGAATTTTGTTTCCCATTTTGTAACATTTTAACCTAACACCACTGAAAAACAAATAAATGCAAACCACAAACATAACAGAGCCCAAAGATAAACAAATGCAAAGCAAAAATGTAAGATAAGTTCCTATCTATGTAGAAGCACAATCGTTTTTAGACGTTGACGACATCTTTGCACAGGTATGGATGCTTTCCTTTCTTGATTTTGTAGAAACAGTCTATCATGTGATGTTGGGATCCCTATAGAATATATCAGATAAATTCCTTAGAAAGAATCCAGTATAGGGCAGCTAAATTTGTTAAAGGTAAAAGAGAAGATGGAAACGATACGATAAAAGAACTTAAATGGGAAACTTTGGAAAACAGACGTAGGAAAACTAGAATAACATCATTGTATAGAGCACATCTAGGTCAGAAAGCATGGGTAGACATAACGGCTCGGTTAGAAAAGCCAACGTACTATGGTAGGAACGATCATGATTTAAAAATCAAATGTAGGAAACAGAAAACGGATGTAGGTAAATTCTCATTTTTAAATAGAACTATAAATGATTGGAATGACCTACCTGCAGCGGTCTTTGAGGGCTGTCCTTCCTTAAGGAGTTTCAAGAATAATTTAAAAAGTTGTGTATAAAGTGCAAATTAAAACTTAAGGTGACATTTAACATTTAATTTTTTAAGGTGACATGTATTTATTTAGCCTGACGAGTTACTTCCTTGGTTTGAATTGTAAATTATTTAAAAATAGCGTGTAAGAGGGCCTTAGACTAGAAATGTTTAGTTTAAATGTAGTTCTGTTTATAAGTACAGTATGCATAAGGGTGTAATTATTTGACTTATTTGAACTGTTGTATCAGTGAAGCGAGGTGAGTCAGTGGAGTTATGGTTTTACAGTGCAGTGAATAGTTCCGATCAGTGATAATTTATAGCGTCAATGAAATGTGTTCTATAGTGTCAGTGAAATATGTTATAGTGTGTCAGTGAAATGTGTCCTAACGTGTCAGTGAAATGATTTATAGTGCCCTACAGTGAGTGAGATGAGAATAAAGTGAAAGACTATTGAAACTTATGTAGGGCCTATACATAATTATGTATGTTGTAATGTAAAATTAGGTATTTTATTTATGTTTTATTATTATTGTGTTAAATTATATTGCGTATTCTTATTGCATTGTGTATAAAATTGTATTGTTTATTGTATAAGTGTATTGTGTATTGTAAATTTATTGTGTATTGCTTATCATTTTTCTTGTGTATTGTTTATATTGTGTATACCACTGCCACCGGATGCTTGCCCACTTGCAGTGTAAATAAATACATACATATATCAATAAGGCTAGGATTTTGATTAAATTGTATCTTTTTTCTAGTAAGCCAGAAACAAATCTGCTTTAGTATTTATATGTTATGTGATAAACTGAGTGTTTTAAGACATATTTGTTAGGGCATTTATTATTATTATTATTATTATTTTTTTGCATTTTTGCCTGTTTGAACTCATAAGAGCATCTTTTGTGTTATTCAACATTTTTTAGGGATTTACATTTAATTTTGGCCACAAATCCCCATTATTAATATAAAATAAAGTTTATTTCCTTTGATATTTTGTCTACATATTTTGTCCGTTAATACCCTTTATTTTTTACTTGGTTATTTAACGACGCTGTACCAACTACGAGGTTATTTAGCGTAAATGGAGTTGGTGATAGTGATATGATATTTGGCGAGATGAGGCCGAGGATTCGCCATAGATTACCTGACATTTGCTTACGGTTGGGAAAAACCTCGGAAAAAACCCAACCAGATAATCAGTGCAACTCCGGATCGGCCTTAACCGAACGAGCTACGCCGGTGGTAATACCCATTATTTTGTATAATATTTTAATCGTTTTTCTACACAAATATTGCCCTTTTAACGTAGTACAACCCATGTAATGGATCAGTCCAACCATCCCTTCAATATAGACTCCTCTATACCTGCTAGTTCCGTATAAGAGTGGCTTTGTGATGGGCTACATGGAAACTACATCAGGTAAAATAATTAATTAAAGTGTACCACTTAGAAAAAATTATGTAAAATTAAATAAACTTAATGTTGGTACTAGAATTTAATTTAATTACTAGTCTAAATATTAAGTACAACAAAACTCCTTTTCCTACTAAGCCAATTTTAGAATGTAAGACTTTTAGGTCATAAAGACATTGTTTTAGGACATTTTTTTATGATTTATAGGTCATCAAAACCCTAGCCCTAATCATCACAGATTAACCATGATACTCGTACAATGAGGTGTCAGCTAACCATGTTTAAGTAACCGGTGATTATGAATGGTGAACAGAAATTACATGTGTAGAATATGAAAGACTTTATTCTTTTACTCTAAGGGTCGATTTCTAAAACGAGGTCTAGCCACGACCATGGCATTATACCGCGTTTGGATTTCTAAGACGAGGTCTAGACCACGACCATGGTTTTAAACCGCGTTTGGATTTATAAAACGAGGTCTAGACCACGGCCAGGGCTTTAAACCGCGTTTGGATTTATAAAACGAGGTCTAGACCACGGCCAGGGCTTTAAACCGCGTTTGGATTTATAAAACGAGGTCTAGACCACGACCATGGCTTTAAACCGCGTTTGGATTTCTAAAACGAGGTCTAGACCACGGCCAGGGCTTTAAACCGCGTTTGGATTTCTAAAACGAGGTCTAGACCACGACCATGGCTTTAAACCGCGTTTGGATTTATAAAACGAGGTCTAGACCACGGCCAGGGCTTTAAACCGCGTTTGGATTTCTAAAACGAGGTCTAGACCACGACCATGCCTTTAAACCGCGTTTGGATTTATAAAACGAGGTCTAGACCACGGCCAGGGCTTTAAACCGCGTTTGGATTTCTAAAACGAGGTCTAGACCACGACCAGGGCTTTAAACCGCGTTTGGATTTCTAAAACGAGGTCTAGACCACGGCCAGGGCTTTAAACCGCGTTTGGATTTCTAAAACGAGGTCTAGACCACGACCAGGGCTTTAAACCGCGTTTGGATTTCTAAAACGAGGTCTAGACCACGGCCAGGGCTTTAAACCGCGTTTGGATTTATAAAACGAGGTCTAGACCACGACCAGGGCTTTAAACCGCGTTTGGATTTATAAAACGAGGTCTAGACTACGGCCAGGCCTTTAAACCGCGTTTGGATTCATAAAACGAGGTCTAGACCACGGCCAGGGCTTTAAACCGCGTTTGGATTTATAAAACGAGGTCTAGACCACGGCCAGGGCTTTAAACCGCGTTTGGATTTCTAAAACGAGGTCTAGACCACGACCATGGCTTTAAACCGCGTTTGGATTTATAAAACGAGGTCTAGACCACGACCATGGCTTTAAACCGCGTTTGGATTTCTAAAACGAGGTCTAGACCACGGCCAGGGCTTTAAACCGCGTTTGGATTTCTAAAACGAGGTCTAGACCACGACCAGGGCTTTAAACCGCGTTTGGATTTCTAAAACGAGGTCTAGACCACGACCAGGGCTTTAAACCGCGTTTGGATTTCCAAAACGAGGTCTAGACCACGGCCAGGGCTTTAAACCGCGTTTGGATTTCTAAAACGAGGTCTAGACCACGACCAGGGCTTTAAACCGCGTTTGGATTTCTAAAACGAGGTCTAGACCACGGCCAGGGCTTTAAACCGCGTTTGGATTTCTAAAACGAGGTCTAGACCACGACCAGGGCTTTAAACCGCGTTTGGATTTATAAAACGAGGTCTAGACCACGACCATGGCTTTAAACCGCGTTTGGATTTATAAAACGAGGTCTAGACCACGGCCAGGGCTTTAAACCGCGTTTGGATTTCTAAAACGAGGTCTAGACCACGACCATGGGTTTAAACCGCGTTTGGATTTATAAAACGAGGTCTTTTTCATTTTTCTGAGCCATGGCTCGAAACCACGGTCTGAAGCAGAGACCACGGCTGGGGCAGGTTTAAAACCATGGCTCCACGTATACAAGATGGAGAAAGTAGATCAGCTGGGTGACTATGAAAGGAAAATTTGTGATTACAAATATTAAATCTCGGATTATAGTGATGAGCGACAGGAATAATCATTTGTAACTATACAACGACGATAATTTCATGCGAATATTTTCGATTTTCGATGGAATCAACGCAAAATTTAGCAAGAATTCTAAATAATAATCTGCAATGAAATGTAAGAGGCGCCATTTTGACAATTTTTTTACACCTTCTTGTTGCTTTGCGGGAAGTAAGATATAGGCCTAATATTTTATACCAATTACACCTTTATGTCTATAAGACGATGTAACTTAATGCACAGTCTTTACAGTAGTTCTGGACATTTTATTTAATACTCCAATATGATGTGGGCCTACAAGAATATGTATGAAGCAAGAGTGATTTTGTCTTCTTATTTTAAGTTTTATGCTACTGGGGCTTTCCACGTAGTAGGCCTATTATATGTGAAAATACAACCATACAATATTTTAGTTTCAATTGCAACTATACTTACTTACTTACTTACTTGCTGGCTTTTAAGGAACCCGAAGGTTCATTGCCGCCCTCACATAAGCCCGCCAGCGGTCCCTATCCTGTGCAAGATTAATCCAGTCTCTATCATCATACCCCACCTCCCTCAAATCCATTTTAATATTATCCTCCCATCTACGTCTCGGCCTCCCTAAAGGTCTTTTTCCCTCCGGTCTCCCAACTAACACTCTATACAATTGCAACTATAATCCAGTTAATATTTAGGTTATTGATTCGTTAGACCCGGATTTTTAGGTAGTAAATGTTGGCAGTACCTATGAACAAATGATAAACTACAACACAAACGTTCGACGATTGGTAATTATTTGGGTAATATAATTCTGGTACCTAAAAATCAGTTCCCTATAATTAATGCTAGTATTTAAACGCATATATTATATTCTGTAAATTATCAAATATAACAATACCTTAGCTGAGAACAAAAGAATGTGACTTACTGGAATTCTATAAAAATATTAATCCTGATGCTCATTTCTTTCTAATATCGACTGTTTACAGGAATAAACATCGATTCTTAGCTGCGTTGCCATATATAAAACTCACGAACCTCGGATTCTTCTCAAGCCGCGTCTCGACTTCGTTTTAGAAACGCATAAGGATTCAGACATCGACTCTATGAGGTGTATTGTGGTAAACGGCCAATCACTCTGAATAAAGAACATCGCAGTCTCCATGACGACAGCTAGGCATAGACTATGTGAAAATCTCACACTATTACGCAATCGCCAACAGATCTTGCTCGTGGTTAAAGGGAGCTCAAAACAGAGAATAAGGTTGTACGTTTTCTCTTGCTTTAAGATATCCTTTCTTGTCATCCCTTACCACTTCCCCTACCAATTGGATATCTTTTTCCTGTAGTCCCACCCTCCCAATAGTTCCTAAAGGTTTTATCACATAAAAAAGACCGCTATACACAGACAGAGAGAAAAGATATGGGCAATAAAATGAATTGTTCTGTCTCGGAAAAGAATTGCTTAAATCCCTTGGAGTATATTGCCCTTCGCGTGCCAGGGTCGGCAGGCTCTTTTGGTCCCGGATGATTATCTGGACAAGGGTCGCCAATTGGAGGGTCGCCGGGACAGTCCTCAAGTGTGAGGGAGGAAGTCATCACCCAGCCGTGCCTTGTTTCGATCAGAGTGATAGCAGACAGAAAGGAGCCGATTTAGATAAAATCCGGTGTAACAAGGCAGGACTGATGTGAAAATTAACGTGTATTCGATTCCTGATACCGTTACGGCTTGAAGGACACTTACGGAATGGTCCACTTCACTATGGAGACCTTGAACAATGGACAGACAGTCTTATACATGAAGCCCAGAACAAAAGATACAATAAAGTTTCCTATCCTGAAATTTAATTTTAAAGTAGTGATAGTACTTCATTTAACTACGCCAGCGGTGGCGAAAATGTAATCGTGCGCCGAGCCACTGTGTGACCTGCAACGTGCATAGCACCTATGGAGGGAGGCGCACACCCGAAGGGGAAGTGAAGCAACTGTTTGACTTATTAACGGATTTTCATTTTCCTTACGTCAAGCACTTAAATATAATTGTATACAGTACAAGGCTACAAACTAATGTTTAGTACGTGTAACGAAGAAAGAAATGAACAATAAATGAACAATATCACAACCTAGAATTAACTGTCTTCAGAATGTCTCTGCGAAAAAGTTTCATAATCAGGAATTATGTCACTTACTGCCAGTCGTAGTTGATCACGAAGGTATTTGTCTGTCAGTCGTGATCTTTTTTTTTTTTTTTTTCAAACGTTCATATTTTATATTTGAATTTTGAATTGAATACATATGAATAGATACCCCGAAATGAGCATAATGCTCGTGCTCGGGTACAGTCCAGTAGTCTACATAAATTTTACAGGTTTAAAATAATAATGCTGATGATATAAATAATAATAATAATAATAATAATAATAATAATAATAATAATAATAATAATAATAATAATAATAGAATAATCGTGACAGAAATGATACAAAGATTGTAATACAAAATAATTCATTAATAATACTAATAATAATAATAATAATAATAATAATAATAGTGATAAAACAAAAATATTTACAATAATAAAATAAATACTAAGACGGATAAAATAAAATATAAAACCACTAGCGAGAGTTAACACAACTTAAATAAGCATATAATAACCGGAAAAAATGCCAAACTCGAAAATCAACAGAAAAGTTCGTTGTATCGCAGACGACAGCAACCGCCGTATTGACATTGTGTTTTGCATTAATGGTAGTAGCGGGGAGCTGAAAGTCTACGTAACTGCCGTTCTCTTCGAATCTTCTCGTAAAATCATGGGGAGTTAATGCTGAAAAAACAAAATGTCTACGAGTCAAACTGTTCATTATTACCAGGATAAATACAAATAATACTGAAATATATTAATCGAGTTTCAGTTATAGATCTCTCCTTTTGTGCAAGAGGTATCATATCAAAATATTTATGAACGGCGGGGAAAATATAAATTTCAATGACTTTCTAGTGACAAGATATAGTGACAAGTACAATCAAGTGTATCTGTGGCGATGCTAAGAAAATCATTTATTGGAGATATACACTGTTATTAATTAAGAAAATGATCTATTTATAGTTATTACAATGATTTATCTTATAGGGTACATGCATCAGATAAATACAAAAAAAATTAGTACCATATAATGCTAGTAACACTTAAAAAAAGTTATAATAAAATTTATCAAATATCATACAAACATTTTCACTTTATTTTTAAGCTTAACAATGTGTAAATTGCTTAGGTCTGGATTATTTTTCAATACTGAATTGTATAGTCTTGGTCCATAATTCCTACTGTGTCTTAATCCAGCTGTAGTGTGGCATTTAGGTTCTGCCAAAAGAGTTGGGACATTTCTTCTGGTGTTATGTATAGAAATTTGGTTTTTACTATTTTCATTGTTGAAAATAATTTTCCACAAAACGTAAGTTGTAGCGAACATGGCTTCAACAGAGCAAGCGAAAGAACGAAGCTTCGGATATTTATTTTTTGGCAAAGATTTGGAAGTTCAACATTTTCAAGCCCTTACATCTAGCTTTCATTTGACATCACATAGTAAATCAGTGAGTTCAAATTGAAGAGCTAACCGCATTATTCGTACATCTGCTGAAAAAGGGTCGACGTACAGAGATGATGATGATAATGATGATGATAACAACAATAACACTTAACCTTTTAATGTTTCATCAGTAACATGTAGTATAATGCCGTTTTATGTTATACAACCGTTTTCCTCGTAATAGTTGTGAACAAATCATACATTTAATATTCTCATCATATTGACAGCAAAAAATGCGTCCTCCCATCCTACTTGGAACTTTCGTACATGGTTTCGAGAGAGACATATGCCACTCGCAGGTCAGAGAAAAATACAAATGGAACGGAGTTTGACACCAGTGAGTGAGAGGGTGTGGGTTGGCGGAGGTTAGAAGCAAGCGAAATGCACAGCTATCACTGCGAGCCACAATGTCTCGCGAATCACGTTCTCGCCACGGCTGAACTACGGTATCGTCTGCGATTAAACTGCGTTGAAATTCAAAGTGGCCAAATAATGACCAGTGAATTTTGTCTGGAGCCCTTTAGTCTATCATACATGCCATAAATCTATGACACGGGACTGACAGTTTTAATTTCCTATAGCCTTGCTAAAAAGTTGTAATTCTTGAAAATCCATAGATTTCGTCTAATTCTTCGGCATTTCCTAAACCGCAAAGGCAGCGGTGACCAAAACTCGAACGGCAGTGATTACACGTGAGAGACAGTCTATGAAGTAAGGAGATGGGGGAGAGGTACTTGGCATGAAAACTACAACCAGTGGTGGCTCGTGCACTAACATTGAGTTCTTCATCAATCCGCTAATAAAATTCTCAAGCTTTGCTGTATCAGTAATGTCACCAGTGGCGTAGCATGAAATTTTGAGCAGGGGAAGCTAACTCAAGTTGTCTTTCATGCAATATGAGAAAACGTATTACAAAAATACAGTCTTAAAATAAATAGTAGTCAATTTCAAGTCAGCAGTCGAAGATTGGTTGGTACATCGTAAGTAACACCAATAAGGCATGACCTCCAATGAGACGTAATAAAATACGATTTCACGGTTTACACATATCTCTTAACAAATAGACACGTATACGTATAACATTAGCTCACTCCCTGTCATACTTAGAGAAATCACAATATTAACGGTCAATAGATGCAGTATTAGTATCATTACGTAAGTATGCATCTGTCTTTTGGTTGTGTCCTTCATTAACAGCAAGGGAGTCGGTCATTTGTTTTTTAGATCACACTTTTGTTCGTAAGTCAGTCTTGATAATAAAATTGTCCTAAAAAATTCAAGTAAATTAGTGTCAGGAACTTTTATTTCGCTCATTATTTATTATATCAGCCACAATGCACACTAACACTTCAACTGAACACAACTGACGAAAAGGGATAACTCGGAAACTACTTATTTTAAATGTTAAAGCTAGCTTCTTTTCGAGCCTTGCGACTAGGGTAGTTTAAAAGGGATGGAAAATCTGCGGGGTGGATTACACAGAAGAAACCGGTCTGCTTGGAAGTTGGTGTGCGCAGGCTTCTTGTTTACTGCTGCATCACAAATAATCCTGAGCTGCCGCATCACAATATTTAACGCGTAAATATAAATTCTATTAAAATTAATAAATAATTTTGTCCATAAACTGCAGGTTTATTATGAAATTATTATTAACTGGGGAAGCTAAGCTTTTTAGCTTACATTGACGCTACGCCACTGAATGTCACTACTGCCATTAAGTGCCAATAATATATATATACAGGGACATCATTTTATTTTTACTTCAATTTTTATTGTACCTGAGTTTTTGAATGTACTTCACTCCCACCCCTTCTACTAATGAAGTTCCAACTCCACACAGAACCAAGACCGCAAATAGTAAGCAGTACTGAGTTACTGAGTATAGTACGTTCCAGAAATATGTTCGCGTTTTCCAGTGACGAAAAAGCTTTCAATATTGAATCATATTTTCGCACAGGTACTGTCCGTTTGCCTACGTCGCATCCCGATTTCCCCCACCTGCTTCTGCTCGCCCCTCTGTAAAAGCTGGGCTGTCTTAGCTCTTTTCTGTGAAACATTAATTTCTCTTAGGAATTGGACATTTACGTAATGTTATACAGCTGTTTAATTTAACTTAAATAAAAGGGCCTGTTAAGTAATTAACTGTCACATGATTTCCTCCCTTTCTACAATCCTGCGGCATAACCACTTGGACGGACAGTAGATAGCATGTCTGAGTAATTTTATATTTTCGGGTCGGGCAGAAGTGAAGATTGAATTCACAGTACGTAGAGTAGGTACAGAATTATTTCAACATGAGTTACTAGTACGAAGGACGAATCTGGCAATTGGAATTAGATGCAATAGTCTATAGTGCGATAATATGCACAAAAGAACTGAAGCCTGTATCGAAATGAACGGCCACCATTTTCAAAATTGTGTTTAAATATTCATATTATGATTATTTTTCAATTTAACTTCTTTCTCTATATTGTACGCTAATGTGCTGTAGACAATATACACTGCATAATGAATACGTTCGCATGGATAACTCACTTCGTGAGTAAAAACACTTATTCTTAATACAGTACTGTACTTTGATTAAAGAAAAACCTAATGAAAATTATCAAACTCAAAATCGCGATACTTCCTAGTTTACGTAAATGGATGAACTACTTTTCTTCCATCCTATACCTAGTAGAGTGATTTGTGTTTTACGCCAGTATCATCGAACTCCAGTCTTGGAGGGGGGAGCAAGCGGTGTTTCCGGTTCTGTAAAGGTATAGACAGGTTAATATTAAAAATGTTAGTAAAAATAAAATGATGTCCCTGTATATATACATATATATATACACTGTATATTTTTTTCTTGTTTTTTTTTTTATATTCCTCATGAACACAATGAGAAATTTTCTGAATTCTCTTCTCGATATTTAGTCGAGAAAGCACAGTTTTTCAAAATTAATTAACTACTTTCATTGGATAAATTATTGCAGCCACCTTGATCATTACGCTTTTATAAAACTCTCCTCCGTTGGAAGGCGTAAGAAAACGAGCTATTTTTTTCGCCACTAGATAGATTGCTTTCTTTACATTTTATTTATGTCACTCCCTCATCATATAACGTCTTTATACTCATCTTCCTATACTGTAGAAATACCTCGCCTATGGAATTCGTTACCTAATGACGTCAGGGACTGCCGGACTTTATCACAATTCAAAATTAAATTGGAAAATTTTGTCTTAGTTAATGTTTTTTAGGTATTGCTAGAAGTATTGATTTGTGTTTGTTTTTCTTTTTCTTTTTTAATCTAGATTAAAATTGCAAGTTTCTTGTTTATGTTAGTTAATTAGTTAGGATACAATTAATTATGATACTTAATCACTCATTTAAAGTTTGTGTGACTGCAACCTGTGTATATTTTTGTGTGGCTTTACTTTGTTTATAGTGTTTTTCTCTCTCTCTTTATTTCTTCTGTAGCTTTACTTTGTAGGGTAAATTAGGATCTGTTGGACAGTCGGGCATGTTGGATACTTTGCACTTTAACGTGTTACCTCGCCACGTGTGGGCACCACATTCTGCTAGAAGTCCATGAGGAAGTAGCCACGAGTGGGGCTATTTCCGTCATTGACTTCTAGCAAAATGGGTGCCTACAAGTGGCGAGGTAACACGTTAAAGTACAAAGTATCCAACATATCCGACTGTCCAACAGATCCTAATTTGCCCTATATAGTATATTTTTTTCTGTTTATTTCTAGTATTGTATTTGCATTCCTGGTGTTGTGGAAGAGATGGCCTGATGGCCTTAACTACACCAGAATAAATAAATAAATAAATAAATAAATAAATAAATAAATAAATAAATAAATAAATAAATCTTTCTCTTCATGACTAGAGTTGCCAACCATAGACGAGTTCATTGCTCGCGTGGCTAGGAACCTGTATGCGGAAGCTCGTGCTAACCCCAATCCGCTCATATCTGGCGTCGGCCAGTATGATCCTAGGTTACGGCGTAGACACCAGACAGGTCCATTAGCTATACTATTGAGACAGGAAGACAGGGAGGCTGGCGTTACTCCCAGGTTTTGGTAGCTACGACTCAACTCCATGAGACTCCTTGGATAGTGCAACCGCTTTAAAATTACCTTGTCTTAACTGGGCTAAACAAAATCCCTCCCTAACAATATCTACATTTGTTGATCGATGGAACTATCATAGAGCCAATGGGCTAGTATATATCCATCGATTCATAGAGTCATTCTACCTAACAGCCAACTGGCTAGTCTCTGAAATTGAGACAACTCACCTTGCCGAAGGTTTTTCCGTGGTTTTCCTAAGGCGCTAAGGCAAATGTCGGGATGAGCCCTAAAAGAAATGGGCCACGGACCTGCACTCATCTCCCCATGAATCTCCCTAATTACTCTAAATTAATTAATGATTACATCTCTCCCCTCTCTTCGTAATTGAGTCACCATAAAGCCAAATGGCTGGTCTCTAAATTGAGACGATTCAACAAGGCTCATGACAACAATCATCTCCTACATAATAGCCAAATTGGCTAGTCTCTTCTATGAGACAACTCTTCCTGCCTAAGGTATTCCGTGCTTTTCCTAAGGCGTAAGATAAATGTCAGGATGAATCCTATAAGAAATGGGCCACGGACCTATATGCCCTTCCCCATATATATTCCCCTTTTCTTGTAAACGACGTATGCCATAGTTCAGAACCTATAAATTGTCTATTAAATATACGAGGTCACTCAATTACTCGCAATTTGAAAGGACAGGGACCTCTCAAATTGCAGATTTAGATTTCACGGCGCTTCTTCCGACGGCCTTCACATGCCTTGTCGTCGAACAACAGATAACAGCGTCTTGCCATCCTAACGGCAAACACCAGCCATCTCCTCCTCGCCCCGTCCCGTGATCACTTGATCAAATCTCCGTCCCCCTCGCGTATGTGGTACCTAAGAGGTTACGTCCAATTTCGGCTTCCCCTTCAAAATTTTCTAGAGCTCCTTCAGTGGTGCAGCGTAACCCGGAGTGAGACTAGTGGCCAACAGGCTTGGAGCTCACATATTTAGTTTTGTACAGCCCCCAACCCCTTGCAAGGACGCGATTTGCGTACGTTTTAAATTTGTCCTCCCAATTCTCTTTCGATTTTTCGATTTTTTTCGATTCGTCTTCATGACGATTATTTATGGCTGATTTCAGTTCTTGGCTCGTTTCATTACTACACTAGCACGTAATATTCAATCAGTTTCTCTATATTATTATTACTATTATTGTTATTATTATTATTATTATTATTGTTATTATTATTACTGCTGTTACTGGTAATTCTATCAGTATTGTTATTAATATTACCATTATTATTATTATTATTATTATTATTATTATTATTATTATTATTATTATTAAATCAATAACTAGTGAATAACTGATAATAATCATCAAAAGATTTTTAAAAAATAAATGGAGATATATCGTAGTCTAGTAATTATTTTTGCCTTCAAGAGAAGATATAGGCTTATATATTCAGGCACGTATATAAGAATTATGACAACACTTGCTGATAAATATTAATAATAGTAATAATAATAATAATAATTATTATTATAATGATAATAATAATAATTTTAGTAGGTTATTTTACGACGCTTTATTAACAGCTTAGGTTATTTAGCGTCTGAATGAGATGAAGGTGATAATGCCGGTAAAATGAGTCCGGAGTCCAACACCGAAAGTTATGCAGCATTTGCTCATATTGGGTTGAGGGAAAACCCCGGGAAAAAATCTCAACCAGGTAACTTGCCCCGACCTGGAAACGAACCCGGGCCACCTGGTTTCGCGGCTAGACAATAATAATTTATTTATTTATTTATTTATTTATTTATTTATTTATTTATTTATTTATTTATTTATTTATTTATTTATTTATTTATTTATTTATTTATTTATTTATTTATTTATTTATTTATTTAGAATATTAACGTGCAAAAACAACAGCACAAGGCCAATTACAGTTTTGCACGATACAAAACAGAACAAAACAACAAATGATGATGAGAATAATGATAGAAAATGGCAATGAGATGAAATGCAAACAATATAATGGTCTACATAAATCATTGATCAAATAATAATTATAAAATTATAAAATTATAAAATTAGTACAATGAGATAATTGAAATAATGGAATAGTCTACATTAATCAATTGACCAAATGCAAGAAATAAAATGGACAAATAATTATTAAAATTAGATCAGTGAGTTAAAAACTCAAAGATATACTACACATTAAATGGATCCAAGTTGAATCCATGCAAATTAGCATATTTAATGCATCTGCAGACCGGAGAGAGAGATTTAGGATTCTTATTATAACACAATTTATGAAATCTTAAACCCTTAGCAGGAATACGAAGACTGATATTGCTTATGAAGGATTCACAATCAATATCACCCTTAATGACTTTACAAAAAAATAAATAATCAAGATCCTGACGTCTGGTGAACAAACTACCGCAATTGAAATAATTGCATTTAATCTCATAGTTATAATCGGAATTTGGTAAAAATCTATAAGAACACAAGGAAATAAATTTTATTTGAATATTCTCCAGTTTAGCCGAGTCAGCGGAAGTAATGGAGTTCCATACAACATATGCATATTCAAGCTTGGATCTAACCAACGTATAGTATAAAATTAATAAACACATAGGAGTGGAAAAAGAATAAGTTACAGACCTAATTAGACCAAGCATTCTTAACGAATGGGTATAAATATATTGCACATGATCATGGAAATATAATTTTGAATCAAGTAGGACACCAAGATCTCTAATACAATCTTTCCTAGTAATTACGACATTACTGAGAGAATAGTTAAATTTTAGGGAGATAGTTTTCCGTGAAAAGGAAATAACAAAAGTTTTGGATTGATTAATTTTCATTCCATTTTCAACAGACCATTGTGAAATTGAATTAATGTCATTTTGAAGAATTTGACAATCAACCAAACTATTAATTTTGCGAAAGATTTTGAGATCATCCGCAAACAAAAGGCAGCTAGAACTTATTCTTTTACTTATATAATTTATAAATAATAAAAATAAGAGAGGTCCCAATGTAGACCCTTGAGGAACACCGCATAAACTATTAAATGGAACCGAGAGAGAATTACCTAGTCGAACACAAGACTGTCTATCTGTTAAATAATTTTCAAACCAATTAACGTAGTTAGTGGAGAGACCAAAATTACTTAATTTATTTAATAAAATTTTGTGAGGAACATCAAATGCTTTGCTAAAATCAAAATAAATTGAGTCAATTTGACCTTGAATTTCAACTATAGCATTATGAGATTAAGATAGGAAACTAAATTAGTAGTTGTAGATTTCCCTCTTGTAAATCCATGTTGGGCCGAATTGATCTTATTTTTGACATAAAATGAAATGTGTTTGTGAATAATTTTTTCAAAAATTTTAGAAAAATTGTTTAGGATAGAAATGGGTCTATAATTAGTAACACTATTTTTATTACCATTTTTGAAAGCTGGAATAATGGATGCTTCCTTCCAAAGTGACGGGTAAATTCCTGTTTTTAAGCTAAGATTGAATAAATAAGTTAAAACAGGCAAGAGAATATTAGAACAACCCTTGATTATAAAATTAGGAATGCTATCAGTACCTTTACATTTATTAGGCTTTAGCTTTTTAATAGCTTTATTTACATCATCGAATGTAATATTAGGCAGGGACAAACAGTCAGTGATATTAGAATCATAAGTAATGAAATTAGAGTTACAATTTTGTTGAACAGATTTAAATTGACAAGCAAATGCATTTGCAATTTCTTTTTCATCTGTGATGTGAACGCCATTTATTATTAGTTCTGTGGGATTACTATTAGTTTTTCGAAAAGTTTCTACATATTTTCAAAATTTATTTGGTTCGTGCTTTAGGTTATCATCAATTGATTGTAACCATTTGAATTTATCAGATTTAATCATAGCTTTGACTTGTTTTCTAAAATTAGAAAAAATTTGATAATGATGATCAGTTTTATATTTTTTGTAATTTTTATGAGCTTTATTTTTTTCTTTATAAGCTGACGTAAATCGTTTGAAAACCATTTAGGATAATAATAATAATAATAATAATAATAATAATAATAATAATAATACCTATTATGCCTGTGTATTCCGCGTAATGCCCTGTAATGTCGCTTCTATATACTACTACTAATTGAACCGTTGAGCAAAGCAACATATTACATTTTCTCCGACAGAACAACGAATAAATTCCTCTTCCCATTCTGTACGAAACCTTCTGTTTCTGCTCGTATAGACAGAGGGTTTGTAGAGCGACATGGTACCGACACTGCTTACCGTCAGCACGTGAACGAGACAGAGAGCAATGTACAGGAAACTCCCCTTACCAGTACGAATGTCTTTGATTACACGATGTAATCACGATACCCAGTTTGGTCACCGCTGCGCCAAGGTAACGTAATTGATGTGCTTGCATGGATTTCACCAGCAAGATGTGCTTCAAGGAGGCAGCGTTAAGGCGCATCCACACTATGCCGATCGGCAGGGATCGGCATTGCCGCGCGGCAAAGTCAATCGGCTTTGTTGAAAATGCTTCGTACGTCCACACATGGATCAGCATCGGTCGGCATTAGTAGTGAAAATGTGCGACGAGGAGGACGTTCTACTTGCCTCTGCAGCTTTAATAATGATTTTAAGTGCCAAACGCCGTAAGTTCCGAAAGCGTAGATTTTGGGTACGTCCTAGTCTCCACAGTCGAAATCGAGGAAGTGATCTGATGAAAGACTTGATATTGGACGATGTAGACCAGTTAAATCTCGAGTACAGATGTGGAGGGGGTTTTAGAATTTTTTTTTCGAATGTCCAGTACTGATTTTGAAACTCTTCTCATTATGATTGGGCCGAAAATCAGCAAGTGTGATACTTCATACAGGACAGCCATTCCTACCAATGAGCGTCTTGCTGTAACGTTACGGTTTCTTGCAACAGAGGATTCCTACCATTCTCTCATGTATACTTTTAAGATTTCGAAGCAAGTGATTTCAACTATTATTCCAGAATTGTGTGATAGACTTATAGAAGCTCTACAAGATTTTATTAAGGTAGTGAATAAAACAACAAATATTTGTATAATGGATTTATTTATTAGAAAATTCACACAGTGAAACAAAATTACAATGACAATTATTGCAAGTGAACATATTAAAGATTGAGGAGAATATTATCAATTGAATCATTGTCCGTAGTTTCTGGATCGAGAAATTCTGTAGAGGGAGGAGCATCAGAATCTGAATATAGGTACTAAACAGTGAGAGGAGACACTGAGGTGCACGAGAGAGAAGTACAGATATACAAGGACAGATTGAAATATTTGGCCTATTGTTCGGAGCAAGGAGAACAATTCCAAAATTCTCAGTTGAATGTTTTAAGTCTTTTGGAATTCCTTTAAATATTTTGAAAATTATTGCTATAGACGTAATGAAATATTCTGTTCAGATTTTACGTAATCACCTGTACACCTAAATTTCCTTATATTCTATTTGATTCCTAATAATTATTCAATAAAAGTACTTTCCCAAGGGTAGCTTCCATTTGAAAACAAAAATCGTAAGTAGTGATAATACAAATGTTAATTTTTTTTATTTGTTTAGTATGCTGTATTTTTTGGCAACCCTTACTGAAGGGCAGCTACCCTTGTGGGATTTATATATAGGATTTGGAAACACTGGTCCATATTGTGCTTGAGGAAAACCAAACACTGGCATTTGCGAATTCGTGGAGGTTGGGTATTGGGGTCCTGGTGGATTGTTGTCCTTCCCCCCATCTCTGCTTCGAATAATGTAGTGTTTATTATATATTGAACTAGGATCGTAGCATGCTTTGACGAGAGTTTGCGTAATTTCATTGCTACATTTTCGGCAAACACAATGTACTCGTCTCTTTCTTGTCTTCTTGCCCTAAGTTCCCTCATAATTGAAAGTTCCTCATCTTGCGCCGAAGATTTGCTGCATTTTGCTTGTCATTTTCCTTTCGGTGATGCAGTACAGCCTTTCTACGGTGATATAAATGCCCTTTTCTTTCCTCTATCTTCGGGTTGCGGCGATGGCTCGGGTGTCTGGTCTTCATGTTCAGGAAGAACACCTAAATCAGGTCTTTCTTCTGGCTCTGAGTTCTTCTGAACCTAACAACGAACGTTTTGTTTATAATCAAATCATTTCATTGTTTCAAAACTCCAATTTTTTTATTTTAAATTCAAATTATATAGGGGAGGATGTTGTACCTTTAAACACTTTTCACATTTTATTTTTTTTTTAATTTTGGGAAATGAAATTTTTAAATGAAAAAATACTTGAAATAATTATTGAAGATTCCTTTACAACTTCCTGTATGTATTTTCCTGTTTTACAGCTCTATTACGGATGGAAAAAATAAAATGAAGGGATATGTAATGTGTTCAAAGGTACAACAGGATCATGTACCTTGGAACATACCCTCTTGTAAGTTGGAACACATGGAATATAGGAGGGAATATAGCTGTAAAAACTGACAATCATATTTAAAATGTATTTGCCATCATAAACCAGAGCAGGCTTCTCTGATTGAGATTTTATTTCCTGGAGAAGTAATAGCTGCTGCAATTGCTTTCTTCAAGGCATCCGGATCAATTGGGGACCTCTTTAATTCGAGACTTACTTCGTGACATGACCTTAAAATAAAAGAAAAAAAACCGATAGTATCGTGTATTTGGAACATGTTCCATGGTACAACATGTTTTGTATTCAAAGGTACAAGAGGGTGCACGTTTAAACAAATTTTGCTCCGAAAACTAAGAGAGTCAAATAAATGATGGAAATTAAAATATGTTATTACTCACCAGATGATAGGGAACACGCCGTACTTGAAAGATATTAACAAATGTAATCTGGTTTTGTGTTAGAAAACATGCATCAATGAACGAAATGTTTACTTTTGGTACTAAAAAACTTCTTTTGTCCACGGAACTCACACTATGCAATAAATCAAACTGAAACTACGACCAGACCTACTTAGCGGCTTTCTCTACAGTCTACTTCATTTTGAGTCCTCTAGGTAGCAGCAAAAATTAAAAACAAAAAATGTTCAAAGGTACACTATGCTAAAGGTACAACAGTCTACCCTATATTTAACAGCTAATATTCCTTTATAATCTTTTTTTTTTCAGATACCCCAAAATGAATCTGAATGGAAAATGATAGCAAAGGATTTTAATGACAAGTGAAACTTTCCGAATTGTGTAGGAGTAATGAAAGGGAAACACATAAATTTGCAAACTCCAATTAACAGTGGAACTGAATATTTTAATTATAAAGTTTTCTCCAGTATTGTCTTATTTGCAGTAATCGACGCAAGTTACAACTTCACATACGCAAGTGTAGCATACCAGGGAAGAATATCGGATGGTGGCGTATTCAATGAGACGAAATTCAAGAAATGTCTAGAAGTTAACACAATAAATCTTCCACTAGCTTGCCCTATTCCAGGGAGAACTGCTGCTACCCCGTTTGTTTTTCTTGCGGATGATGCATTCCCCTTATCACATAACATTATGAAACCATTTCCTGGAATGCAAGACAAAAGATCTTTGAACAGGATTTTTAACTATCGATTAAGTAGAGGACGTAGAGTTGCAGAAAACGCTTTCGGGTTAATATTTTTCGTCTTTCGAGTACTTCGAAAGCCAATGTTATTGGAACCGGACACAGTAACAAAAGTAACACTAACAATACTTTATTTGCACAATTTCCTCTGAAAGAGTACGTCAAAGGCTATTTACAATCCGACTGGAACATTTGATACTGAGTGTTCGACTACAGGTGAAACTCTTCCGGGAGTATGAAGACAAGAAAATTCAAGTTCGCAAGGATTCATTAATATTCCCAGGATGCATCGAAGAAGTACTGGGTGTTCATTTCAAAGTGTGCCATGACGTCACTGTTGTTGGGTCACCGATTTGAAGCGAGTTTCAGCTTAAATGTTAGAGAAGTTGCCTATTATTTAAGGCGTTCTTCAATCTGAACTTGAGAACGTATACGGTATAACTTGAACGTCGTAGCAACAGATGGCGGTCTGTACGGTCTGTGTGCTACCATAACCTCTTTCGAACTGTGTTTTGCGCCGGCAAGTCGTACGCAGGGTATTTGTTATCATCGGTTACGTACGGTAACATTCCACAACACAAATCAAATGCTCCGTGTCCATGTTGACCGTCGAAGTTAATGTAAACAAATACGTAAGTAATCGTCTTAACCCTCTCCCCATATCCCGACAGTACGTATTTCCAAACAGTTCACATTCCTGCCACTACTGGCGTTACCGTACGTATCAGCACGTACTCTTCAGAATGAACGCCGTACTTGCTAGCCAACTTCTCTGCCTCTTAGATTATACACCTGAGCTGCGGAAGTGTAGGAAGATTGAATTCTCTAGGCTCATCAGCTAGCCACATGAAGGCATACAGCGAGCCAAGACACATTTTGAACTGAACACCCAGTATAGTGGATGCAGAGACAGTGAGAAATGAATTTAAAGAGTACTTTATTTATCCTGAAGGGAAGTTGGACTTTCAGTAAAACATGAGAAAACAGCCTATACTGTGTTAGAACACTAGTGAAATTTGAATATGCATAGGCCTACTTCTGTGTCTGTATCTCCTCTTGGTTTATTTCTGTCTTTCAGGAACAGCATACTATCGTAACAGAATCATTTGCTTTTATAGCAGATATCACTATCGGGACCCGACTTATTGGTGTCCTTCTCCTTTTTCACTTCCCTAGCAAAATGGGTTAGCAATTTTTTTATTTTTCTCTCAATTTCTTCTTTTCCAACACCGAAAGAGACTGAGTTCCATACGGGCATCATGTCGTTTATTACGGTCTTTATATTCACAATCCCATAAAACAGGACGACTGCGATATAGTTCAAGTTGCTTGGTAACTTGTTCGTTGGACCGCTCCATAGCGCGAACACAGCTCACAGCTCACTGATCCATACTGACAGTGTTGTCAGATCTTGAAAAAATATTTCTGGAGGTCGTAATGAAAAAAATCCGGAGATTTGTCCACAATTTCCGAAGGCACTTTCGAAAATCACGTAAAATGTTATGATAACCTTCTATTACAATACATGAACCTACTAATAAAAAGATTTCTACTTTAATTCTTTTAATAACCAATTTGATTAGTAGTCACCACCTTCTTCTCCTCATAGATGTTTCTCCAGACCAGATATGTTCATTTTTACGCCTTACATATTTTATATTTAGGGAAACATTAGTAGTCAAGTTATAAAATATGTTGTTGTTGTTTTGTAATGCCAGGAGTTTGACAATAAAGTGATTTGACCTCTTGCACTCCAATATTTTTCAAAGATATTATCATGACCAGCCAATGAAGCACAGATTTTGAGGTGTTCCGAATCCATTTCTTGGTTTGAGTTGCACAATGGGCAGTTAGGGGACTGATATATTCCAATTCTATGCAGGTGTTTAGCCAAACAATCATGGCCTGTTGCCAATCTAAATGCAGCTACAGACGATTTTCGTGGTAAATCGGGAATTAACTGTGGATTTTGATGCAGAGAGTTCCATTTTTTCCCTTGGGATTGTGTTATCAAATTTTGTTTGTTGAAGTCTAAGTAAGGTAGATTTAATAAATCTCTTCACAGAGTAATACGTAGATTTAAAATATTAACAAAACTTTAACTATATAATGTTCATCTATCAGTTTTAATGTATGCGAGAGATTGATTTTCTAAAAAAAAAGTAAATAATTTCCTACATTAAAAAATCCGGAGATTACAACATTATTTCCTATTTTTCCGGGAAGTTAAAAAATTCCGAAGATCTCCGGAAATTTCCGGAGACCTGGCAACACTGCGATACTGACGCCACGCGGCACGGGTCGGCACGTCCACACATGCAATTCGGCTCGGCTTCCTTTCATGGAGACCGACATCAGTCGGTTTGAATTCGGCAAACCGCTCGGCACAAATCGACCAGTCGGCACAGGCCGAACGATACGTCCATACCTATTTCATATTACCGATCGGCATAGTGTGGACGCGCCTTTACAGGGTGGTAAAATCAGTGTTCCGCGCCATATATTCAAACGAAATCCAGGAAAAATGCGCTCTCCTGAACTATTCGTGTCGGCCCGCAGGTTCCAAGTTTGGAGTCATCGTTATAAACATTCGCAAAACTCTTAGAAGACAAACACTGCCTCAAAATGTGAATGCAAATATGGAAGAGGAAGAGAAGGCCCGACAACCATTTCGTGACTTGTAAATCCTAAACGCTACTTTATTATGCTGTAATATTTTATTGCACTATCAGGATATTGCTGTTCCTTAGACTTTGAGTTGCTTCCAGTGTTCGCGAGACAACTTTATACCGTGTTTTACGACCGGAGTTTAGAGATGGTAATAACATCAAATTATTTCGTTAAAACTTTAAACAACTTTATAAATTCTGCACTTTTTTCTCAGAGCAGGAATAAAAATAAAATGTTAAAACCATGGACACACACCAAGAGGTAATATAACCCTAGACGTCTTTATTTCCGATAATGTTATTCTGATTTATAGTGTGTATAAAAATTACGTTCCTATTTATGCATAAAATCATTTGCCGTAAAGATGACACAGACCTTCTAATTGTACGTTTAATAACAATAATTCAGAAGTTTCTGCATGTCGTGAATGAGAACTCCGACAGTAGTTTCTCCTGAATTGTGTTCGATACGTACAGAATGTCCCATAACACAAAGTTATACTTTTTAAATGGACACTCTATATTTTATTCAATAATTGAAGCGTCGGCTGGAACAACGTTATAAGTTACATTTGGTAAAATTTACAGGAGCTGCAAAAATGTGTACACGTATAACGTTGTTCTTATGGGGTAGCAAACTTTTGAGTGGACAAATTTCATTGATGGACAGTTGCAAGCCAAAGAGTATAGCCAGGTAACATGACGTACAATATTATTACACGGAAACAAGCCGAATGAAAATTTTGTAACTTACAACGTTGTTCCAGCCGACGCTTCAGTTATTTTGCACTGTTAATCCTGATTCAGATGATAAAGGCATGAAATATCATGGCTTTGTGTTCAGGTAATTAAGAAAAAAAAAAAAACATCATTATGTACACCAAACCAAATCTCACTAAATCGAATCACTCGAAACCAAATCTTATCAAATCAAACCACGTCTTACGAAATAAAACCATGTTAAACCCAGTCTTATCAAACAAAGTTATGCCAAACCAGTATTACCGAAATCACACTACGTAAAACTAAGTCTTACCAAATCAAACCACGTCAAACTGAGTCTTACCAAATCGAACACATTATAGTCTACCGGGTCTTACCAAATCAAACAACATCAAACCTAGTCTTACCAAATAAAACCACGTCAAATCGAATGTTACCAAATCGAACACATTATAGTCTACTGGGTCTGACCAAATCAAACCACTTCAAACCGAATGTTACCAAATCGAACACATTATAGTCTACCGGGTCTTACCAATTCAAACAAATCAAATTAAATCTTACCAAATCAAACCACGTCAAACCGAATTTTACCAAATCGAACACATTACAGTTTACCGGGTCTTACCAAATCAATAAAAATAAAACTGAGTCTTACCAAATCAAACCATTTCAAACCGAATGTTACCAAATCGAACACTTTATATTCTACCGGGTCTTACCAAATCAAACAGCATCATACCGACTCTTACCAAATCAAACCACGTCAAACCAAGTCTTATTTAATCAGACAATACCAAACTTATTCTTGCCACATCAAACCATAACAAATCTATCCCTGCCAAATAAAACCATGTCAAACAAAATAAAACTGAACCAATCCCAGTGCTAACGCACCTAACTACTCAAACCAAGCTTTACAGATGCAAAGCATATCGAAAGTCATTCTTTCAAATCAAATCATAGCCAAAGTAAATTAAAATACATTAAAAGACCAGTTTCCTTCCTGGCACTGAATTATGTCCAACAGGCATACATGATATACAGAGTGATTTATATAGAACTGACACATTTCTTTCATTAATTGTTTCAAAACGAATTGTGCTAGCGACAACTTATTATACCTAAAATGTAGAGGAATTTTGGGAGATTATTTACCTTTGTAGCAAATGTTGTCCGGTGTTGTCAAATCCGGAGATCTCGGTGGCCACACGTTCCTGGAAATTATTCGGTCGTCACATAACCGGATAAATGGAACCATGCTTCATCTGTGAACCATGTGATGGACAATATTGCAGGATTTTGGACAATGAACGTCTGAAACCAACGACAATAAGTCACTAGATGCGCAGATGTTTATGTTTTATTCCTATTGTTGGCAGCTGTTTTCGACATTTTGTGTCAACGTGAAAATGCAGTACACATTAAATCAACGACTCTTCCTTGTGAAGCAATACTGGATTACGAATTCAATTACAGCTACTCAAAGGGCATACCAGAGAGAATTTGGTGTTCGTAATCCTCCCAAAAGAAACACAATACTGGGACTGGTAAACAAATTGGAAACAACTGGATCTCTGGTGAGTGAAAAGGGCAAGCATCGTTCATCTAGGCTTCCCGCGGTTGTTGTTGACGTAAGAGCACGACTGGAGCAGTCACCCAAAAAATCGTTAAGACGTTTGTCGCAGGAGACAGGGTACACCTACTCAATGTGTCAGAGAGCCTAAAGCCATATAGGGTTACTGTTGTTCATCAGCTACAGGAACCAGATAAGGATAAAAGATTGAATTATTGTCGTTGGTTTCAGACGTTCGTTGTGCAAAATCCTGCAATATTGTCCATCAAATGGTTTACAGATGAAGCATGGTTCCATTTATACGGTTATGTGACGACCGAATAGTTTCCAGGAACCTGTGGCCACCGAGATCTCCGGATTTGACAACGCCGGACAACATTTGCTATAGAGGTAAATAATCTCCCAAAATTCCTCTACATTTTAGGTATAATAAATTGTCGCTAGCACAATTCGTTTTGAAACAATTAATGAAAAAAATGTGTCAGTTCTATATGAATCACTCTGTAGATGATGCTTATGAGAACGGTGATGACGACAAAGATGTTGACGGATATTTTTTCTAGAGTGGTTATATTCATGTCTCTTTCGACGTCCATGATTTGTTTTGTATTTGGTTACGAAATGTGTGTTATAGATCGAGAACCTCATGAATGTTTGAATTGGGTCACAGTGTTTGTAGCCACCCTGTTGCTCCCTCCGTGACTACTCAGTAACCCTGTGACATTATTTGCGTGTCCGATGCAATTAAACAAATAAAGTTGTAGCGCATGCTGTAACTCCAGTGTTTATTACAGCCGTATAACTCGGCAGACATTGGATGTCTGTTTCTGCTCTATTTAGTACTATAGTCTATTACTTTCTCAGCTTTGGTCTCAGCAATGGCGTAGGTCTTGCAAGGCTCGTTTCTTGCCCGTAAATCTGCATGATCATGTATCAAACTGATGTGGAATTTGCATTACTTAAGGCCCAGGCTTGAATCTATGTGCTGTTCACAGTTCACATTCCTCCTCAGACGTGGATTTCGCCTTTTAGCAATATTACATCAACACCAGTCATATAATCCCGTTGTATGCCTGTTGATACGTCGATTAAATCTCCAATATCGGTTAAAAGTTAACCACAATTTAATTTGTAAGACTCAGAAAATGAGTACGCATATACGTATACTACAATAATTCCTTTTTTTCAATACCAAATCCACCGCTTCATACTTCGCCTGTGTTTTAATTGAAGTGATAAAGGCTGAACCGTGAGACAAAGAAAGAGAGAGAGACTTAAAATCACAGTCTAGTATATACAGTCACGAAGCTCAATACGTAGTAAATATGCATCCATAGATAGTTGCAGACCGCTAGGATCGCTAATATCGCCTCATTACAGACAATGCGAAATAGTACTAGCACAGTCTATTGTTCCTAGCAACCTCACAACTCAAGCTTCGCGAGAAATTACATGTAAATATTGCCTGAGAAATTCTGATTCAGCAAAGCAAGTGCTGTACATCGCGGGTCCCTCAATATAATTTTTCTGTAGTAATCTCACTAGAGGTTTTGATTTATTTAGACTATTACACTCATACTACGTCATACTACTTTTGACCAATGAAACGGTACGAAAGGACGTATTTCAACCAATCATGGCTGCTTATCGCACAATTTTATCGCGTCCCTAGCATTTGTTTCTTTGTTTGCCAACATTTGAAACTGCTCTGGTCTGGACGTCAAAAAAATATATATATATATATAATTACAAACCACTCCAGTCGATGCACAGCAGTTTCAAATATGACTCGCATTGGCATTCAAGAACAAGAATTAATAACAATCACTGATCATACCTATGCATCTTCTGAAATCCGATTTACAAATAAATGAAGAGCACCATTCGGAAATCCTAAATAAGTTGAATACACCATGTAGGCCTAAATCAACGAGTTCCACTTCTATTACGCACACGTCCAATATAACATCAATTGAACCACCAACCACATTCAAATTTGAAAATTGTACATTCAATAATTATTCCTTTTAAAATTATTCATTCGGAAATTCTGAATAAGTTGAATACACCATGTAGGCCTAAATCAACGAGTTCCACTTCTATTACTCACACGTCCAATATAACATCAATTGAACCACCAACCATATTCAAATTTGAAAATTGTACATTCAATAATTATTCCTTTTAAAATTATTCAAGTTTATTTTTTATGTCATCGTCGTTAATTAAAACTTTTCTAACACTTGTGCATATTAGTTAGGTTATGTTATAGCTTCTGCTATATGATATTATGGATAGTCACGTATCAGAGATTGTTTAATATTAAGATTTATTGAAAATCATCTGTCAAGTGACGTTGATTACTGGGATTCGGATAATTGAAGTGGAATGTTGCATTTTAATAAAAATGAAACTGAATCAACAAAGCCTTCTTGACTAGTAACTTTGCCATCGTGTATAATAGATCGAGAACTTCTCTACGAGAAGGCATTGCTCACTACTGCCATCTAGCATGCATCTAGCGTAATATTTGTAATGTTGAAATGGTACAATAATACATTTGAAGACAGTTGTATTTTCGTAAGTCAATTAATATTTTATTGTATTGGAGTAGTTCGTTACTTCTAATCTTTATATACTTTCTTCTAATCGTGTAATAGTCAATTAAATCCCACTCGAGTTTTGATAAATCAAAACGTCTAGTGAGATTACTGTTGATAAAATCAAAACTCGATTGGGATTTAATTGATTATTACACGATTAGAAGAAAGTATATAAGGAATAGAAGAAATGAAGTACTCTAATGCAATAAAATAATAATTGACGTGCTAAAATTGTGAAGTGTCTTGAAAATGTAGCGTAACGATTGGTGATAATGTGATATGAGTAATATTGTGTTAGTTCTTTTTGACAATTTATTGCAATTTTACTCAACGAGAGGAAGATCGGTTTTTGCGTCAACGTATTAAGGGAATGTTCGTGGACAAATTTCTGCAGAAAATTGGTCCTTCTCTCGCTCAGTTAAATTGTAATAAATCCTCAAAAAGACTTTCACAATATTACTCGTATCACAGTATTACCAACCTTTACCCTATTATTGTACCATCTCATCATTACAAATATTCCGCTGGATGGCAGTAGTGTGTTATGATTAGCTGTTCTCTTGTTACCAGTTGTGCCAACTATACAATCTTCATTGAACTGTGTGGGCGATTATTAGTCAAGAAGACTTTGTTGATTCAGTTTCATTTTTATTAAAGCAGCTGCATTCCACTTCAATTATCAATATATATTAAACAATCTCTGTTAAGTGACTATCCATAATGTCATACAGTAGAAGCTATAACAAAACCTAAATAATATGAACAAGATAAATGATAGAAAAGTTTTAATTAGGAATGATAAAATAAACATGAATCATTTTGAAGGGTATTATTGAAAGTACAATGTTGGCAAAAAAATAAACAAATGCTAGGAAGGTGATAAAAACAAGCAAATGCTAGGGAAGTGATAAAAATTGTAGGATAAGCAGCAATGATTAGTTGAAACGCGTCGTTTCGTACCGCTTTATTGGTCAAAAGTTGTATGGCATATTAAAAGTGTAATAGTCTGAGAAAAATATGTATTTGGGACTATTATGGTGTTACAATTTTGTGTTAGGCTGTTAAAATCTGCACAGTTTCATTACTTCCACTCTGTATATGAAGTACTACTAATACTTTTGTGCGAGATCGTGCGTATTTGCTTGCTTTCCGCACACAACCAATACGTGGTAAGTGTGAAATACCACATTCAGTATTCCCAACGTAACACACATAACGATTTCCCTATTCTTACCGCTTAAGCGTCATATTCATTTTACTGCTTTAGGCTTTTAACATATTATTTTTAAAGACGTTCAATATAGTAATAATTTTAAATTGGAAACTTACCACTGCAATTTCACCTAAATTGCACTGTTAATTATTGTTTTTAAATATTTGCAAAAATTAAGTAAACTCTACAACACCACAAAAGTTACTGCATTTGTAATGCAAGCAACATTAAGGAAGCCGTGAAAAAATCAACAAGATTCCAGATTCATCATAGACTGGGGGGGGGGGAAACAGACGTATATCACGGGCTGCTGGAGTGTAGTAAACACAGAAAACATTTTATAGGAACAATGTTGAAGATAGATATATTTGTTTTTCAAAGTTGCCGGCATTGAACAGAAACCAAGATGGAGATTTAATTGCAACTAATTAGAAATTCGTCTTTCAGGTATGTAATAAACGATCTTCGCACAAAATAATGTACGATACACGAGCGGTATGTTTGTTTTCATGTTCTCGGAAATTAAAAAAGCTCAACTACGTTTCGCTGTTTCAATCTTTTCCTCGAACATGAAAACGTCAACATACCGCTCTTGTAACACATATTTTTTTTGTAGAACAGAGCAGTGGTAATTTCACTTGTAATTTGTAAGTATGGAGTAATAAAGTGCAGTTGTATTTTTAAATATAATCCTCATGATTTGTAAAAATTATAGGTGAATCTACGTATAATATTATACCATGCTTTTGTGTAACAGGGCCTTGTGACAAGTGTGACAGCCGAGAGCGGGAAATAAACGGAAGCCTTCTCGGAGACTGCTCCATGAGGATTCAAACGCTGTAACTCCATTAGCACGCGTCATAAGAACGGAGTAATAATGAAGCTAAACGGCCTGCGATTAGTGTCAGATCAGCGGCATTAGTGCTGTGTGTAGTGCCAGGTAGTCGTAATCCAAACGGATCCGCTCGTAATCATGTAAAGTGCTGGTTTATTCTAATCGACACCAACCAAGCCTCCGCGATCCTTGTGCCCATATTCGGGAGCGCTCCTGACAAACTCAATTATTCGGCTATTGTCGCAAGTAATGGGAATTGAAGGTCTGGTACAGCCCGCATCATAACATCTTCAACACACACTCCAAGTTTTGTAGCATCATTAGGGACCGGATTTTTATGTAATATCAAGGTGTTGAAATATGTCCATATTTATGTAAGGAAAATAAGCTGAATATGTACCAAAATATGTAAAACCATGAAAATATTTAATATCAATATCTGGCAGGTATAGGATAGGTAAGACTCTCCAGTTGTGATTTCATAGAACAACCGACTTTTTTACGCACAATTGGCACATTACTATTTTTCCATCTGTAGTGAAAGCTTCGTCCATCACAATCCATGATTTTATTTTTGCCGTTAGTGTTCAAGATACAGTGGCCAATTTAGTTAGTTAAAATCAGTAGAAAAACTCACTTCCACTTTATACTGTAAGTACTAAAACTAGAGAACTGAGTGAAATGAATGACACAACAGTACTGCAAGCACTGTTTCCCTTTACTGGATTAGGAGAAAATAAGAGGAGATGTGGGACACATGCATTGTAGCTGCTCCCTGTAAGAAACAAAGTACCTACTATATCCTCAAACTGTATGCATTTACTAACTGTTGTTTGAAAAGTGACATTCCTGTCTCATTCAGAAGAGTAGGATTTTTCCAGCCGAGAACCATACTTTCTAATTGCTCGGATAATTCCATTTCTGTATAGAGCTACTAAATTTAAAGTAAAGAGGTCAAGCAATAATCTAAAAAGCTATTTATTTTAATATTTGAACATCTTTCCAGTTTGTTCTTTTACTCCAGCTTCTTTTCAAACATCGGCTTCTTTATTGCGGCTCATGTCAGACTTGACACGGGTTTTCCATGGAAGGATTAGGAAGAGGGTGCGTAAGGTGACAAATTGCATGGGAACGGCTTGTTAAGACGTGTGCAGAACAATTATAGTTCCAGAAAAATCATGTCGTCCTCATCCCACTCCCCTTTATTCAGGCACTTTATTTTTTGTTATTTTAAGATAATGTTTTCTTTGTTGGTTCTATATTTATGGATTATAATGAATATTCTATTAAATATTGGTAATTCGATTTTTTGTACCGCATAAAGACAACGCTACTTTCTGAGTGATTTTTACAATACAAGATAGTTGTATGAGAATGGTTGCCTTTTGTTCATTCATATTTACAGTGGGCGGTATGGGGTGAGTGCCTCTATTACTTCCTGGAACTAAGGACGTTATGTTTCGTCCCGAAATATATCTTTTCTTGGGTAGTTAAAAGGCTTTTTAAATCTGTTTATTTCAAATTGTAAACTTCTCCAGCAGAAGTTCCCCCCCCCCTTTTAGAGAAGTAAAAATGAATAAACCACTTTAAATATGTAGATTTATGTAATACCAAGCCGTAATATGTAATGTAGGGTAAATATGTAAAAATATGTAGTGTCAAATTGTAATATATTAATGGTAATTACAAGATTCGCAAGGATTTGTTATTCGTATACAGTTAGGTTGAAAGGAATATAATATGTAATTATATAAAAATCCGGTCCCTAAGCATCATCTTCAGGTCGGTTTCACAACGCTCTTCAATCTTCAGCTTTCCAGCCCATCTACTGAGGGCTATGTCAGCAGTCGAAACTACAACAATTTCAATAGATTACTCTCTATCTTGTGAATGCGGGCGTGGCATGCGCAGTGGCTCATTTCGGGGACTTTGATTATTCCGTCGGTCCGGTTTTTTTTGCCACTCCTGTACATAGACTATCTGCAAATAAATATATAAATAAATTGTGAAAATTACAATAATACAATAATTCACAATAAAAACATAATTATATGATATTCTTAGTGAATTTGGTATTGCCAAGAAACTAGTTCGATTAATTAAAATGTGTCTCAGTGAAACGTACAGCAGAGTTCGTATAGGTCAGTTTCTATCTGATGCGTTTCCAATTCACTGTGGGCTAAAGCAAGAAGATGCACTATCACCTTCACTTTTTAACTTTGCTCTAGAGTATGCCATTAGGAAAGTCCAGAATAACAGAGAGGGTTTGGAATTGAACGGGTTACATCAGCTGCTTGTCTTTGCGGATGACGTGAATATGTTAGGAGAAAATCCACAAACGATTAGGGAAAACACGGGAATTTTACTTGAAGCAAGTAAAGAGATAGGTTTGGAAGTAAATCCCGAAAAGACAAAGTATATGATTATGTCTCGTGACCAGAATATTGTACGAAATGGAAATGTAAAAATTGGAAATTTATCCTTTGAAGAGGTGGAGAAGTTCAAATATCTTGGAGCAACAGTAACAAATATAAATGATACTCGAGAGGAAATTAAACACAGAATAAATATGGGAAATGCCTATTATTATTCGGTTGAGAAGCTTTTATCATCCAGTCTGCTGTCAAAAAATCTGAAAGTTAGAATTTATAAAACAGTTATATTGCCGGTTGTTCTTTATGGTTGTGAAACTTGGACTCTCACTTTGAGAGAGGAACATAGGTTAAGGGTGTTTGAGAATAAGGTTCTTAAGAAAATATTTGGGGCTAAGAAGGATGAAGTTACAGGAGAATGGAGAAAGTTACACAACACAGAACTGCACGCATTGTATTCTTCACCTGACATAATTAGGAACATTAAATCCAAACGTTTGAGATGGGCAGGGCATGTAGCACGTATGGGCGGAGTATGGTTGGGAGATCGGAGGGAAAAAGACCTTTGGAGAGGCCGAGACGTAGATAGGAAGATAATATTAAAATGGATTTGAGGGAGGTGGGATGTGATGATAGAGACTGGATTAATCTTGCTCAGGATAGGGACCAATGGTGGGCTTATGTGAGGGCGGCAATGAACCTCCGGGTTCCTTAAAAGCCAGTAAGTAAGTAAAAACAAACTTATTTGCACTCATTACTTGCTTTACGAGTCTCTATACATTACGAGTGACTGTAAACATTTTAAGTGTTTCAAAAGAAAAATTTCTCTTTTTTTCTGATCAAATACATTTTCTTCTTTCGTAATGAAGTGCTCGCTACGGAACACATTTTCAATCGTCTAGCTTTGTTTTGTATTGACATGGTTCACTGAACATCAGATCTGAAGTGTGTACCCAGCGCTATCCTCCGTACATAGTTACACCAAGTTACACTGATGCGCGTTGCTCTGAGATTTTAGGTAACCAAACAAAGGACTCTAGTGATGAGTGATAACAGATGACACTGATTCAGTCTATTATCTATATATATAATTTGAACTGGTAATGGAAATTACGGGAAAACGGCTGAACGGATTTGAATAAATGACCCCTTATTTTGAAGCTTGGAACTCAAACTTTTTCAGAAAATAGTAGTTTTCAGTGAAATGTCAATTTTTCAACATAATTATCCTATTTTCCAAAATTCATCTGTCGTCAGTTTTGAGAACTAGCTAATTGCATTTCAGAATAAAACAAAACACACACTACAGTAAACAATATTACACGAAGGTCATGATCTGCAAGAATGCTGACATATTTAGAGCTCAAATTAAATTCGTTATTAAAAATTTAACTTACTAAAAATAATTTACAGGTTCGATTCTGTGGTGTGCATTTTTCTAGGTTTAGCTGTGTATTGGATATTAAAAACTAGTACAAAACTTGAGGTGGTTTGATGGCATTATTACCATTAGAAATGAAATGTTATTGTAGTTAATGCCATGATGTGACTATTTTTCATTAATTATACATATTAATGCTATATTGATGATATGAAAGTGAAACGTTTTGGGGTTATATAAGTAGATGTAGAGAATAACTTAAATTAGATTTTGATTTCTATATTTTACTGAGTGGCGGCTATATAGCATATATAGTATATGTTACTGAAGCTATAAAACTTACGTGAGATAATATTATTAAAAATCAAATATTTATATAGTTATTAATCAAGTGGTGTTGGGTCTTTTTCATATATTTAATGGCGGTGTGGTGTAGATATTTATATGCGTGGTTCTCTTCAGTATTGGTTAGAGAGAGAGAGAGTATGTTTCATTATTATGGAAGAAAATAACTTTCAGAATGTCTGGTATTCTTCATTGAAAATAAATCTGAAATATGTTTATTTGAACGTCTAATTAAGTTGGCAGCATTTGCTGCACAAGCCACTAGTTAATATTAATCGTGACCGATTTTAAAAAGCCTCACCAGATCAATTAAGTAAGCCCAAGAATAAAATAAAAACAGAAGTAAACAGTACCTAGCTCAAGTCATTTGAGAACGATAGCTGACCCTAAAATTGCAGTAAAACAAATAAATAAACAAATGTTTATGCTAAAAGACACTTGGCGCCTGATTTATTACTGGAAGCTCTTTTGATTGCAATCGCTATTTGTGTGAAGGGCCGTAGACTGAATAATCTTAGCTAGAAAATACCGAACACAGATACATCTTACTCTCGTATTATAATTCTTACAATGAAGTAATCCTGTTTACACGAACGCGCTTCTCTGATCGTATCTGTCATCACCAGGGAACGGATTTATATGGACTAAAAATATATGAAATATGTAAATATATATGTAGTTATTTTTACCAAAATATGGAATTAAATATGGATTTTTACCAAAATATGGAATTAAATATGGACTTAAAATTATAAAAAAATGACTATGTACGTTAAATATTGGTACATTTTAATCAAACTAAACAAAAAATATAATGGACGTACCTTATCTTCCAATGTAGTTTCAACAAAACACAATTTTTATTGTCTGTTACCATAACAATAGGTTACAAACATTTCTTTCAAGTGCTGAAAAGTGAATCTTCTTCTATTGTCTCTGAGGATAGATTTATACTGACTAAAAGAGCGTTCGACGTCACAAGAAGTAACTGGTACATAATTCAATTTCACAATGTCTGCTGGGGATAAGTCCAAGTTAATCTTCACTGTTGATTCACCACTCATCACAGCAACAACCTTTTGTAGTTCTTCATATCCAGGGTTTTTTGAAAGTACAGTGTCCACCTTAGCTCTTACTGCATCTGCAACTTTACCTCTACCACGATTCAGTTGTTCCACAGTACTATTTATAATTTCAAAACTTTCAGATAGTGAAAGGTGCCTATTTTGGAGACTTTTGAGCGTTTTTATGATGCATGAAAATGTATGCTGAATGTGAGCTAAGTCATTCTTCACACTTATGTCACAGGTAACTGTTTTCGCAGTATCAATTGAGACTGCATCTTCAGAGTCCAATGCAAGGAGAACATTGTTAATAGAGTCTATATGTTCGGCATAATATTCAACTACTTCTAGCCATGTACCCCATCTAGTTAAAATTGGCTTTGGTGGCAATGGAATTTCAGGGTACATTTCTTTCAACACGTTAACTCTACTGGGAGCTTTGAGAAATACTTTTTTCACTGATGAAATCAACAAATCTACTTTAGGGAAATTGTCTCTGACCACTTCTGCCACACGATGAAATGCATGCGCCACACAAGTAAAATGAGTCAATTTAGGATATACAACAGATAATGCTTGTCCAGCTTTGACCATATAAGGGGCAGCATCGCTAATAAAGAATAACACATTATCGTACATAATACCCTTTGGCCACAGGATACCCATAGCTTCGTTGAACAGTTTAACTATAGTTTTGTTATTGCACTTTTCTAGAACATCACAATGTAAAAGAATTCGTTCAGAATATTGTTCACTTAACAAACCGATAACTACATTACCAACAAGTCTACCTTCTTTGTCGGGAGTCTCATCAATGGAAACCCAAATTGAACTATCTTTAATTTCATCTCTTATCTTCTGTATTGTCTCATCGTAGATGGATGGAGCATACGTCTTCCTAAGTGTTGACTCATCCGGGATTGTATGTTGAGTATATTTTTCAAGGAATTCCCTGAAGACCTTATTCTTTAGTTTGTAGAGAGGAATATCAGCAGAGATGAGAGAACGGCACAGGTCGATGTTAAACTCAGATCTTACATTCGATGTTGTTGGTTGTGTTAAAAACAATTGTCTCTGCTTGGAATTTAGTTGTTTGTTGGCCTGATGTTTACTAGTTGTAATGTGTTGTTGCACCAGGAACTTTTGTGTAGATGATACTGCACACTGACACAAATTACAAAATAATATTTTATTGTCAGTTGATAAACCATCTTCTTTAAATTCTGAAATGTAACTTGTTAGTTTTGATTTTAAATTGACTGAATGACGTACTTTTGGCATATTTACCGTCTTTATAGTATGATTTACAAAACTGAACCTATGTGTACTCTGACTGGCATTTAACTGTTGAGCTGCACAACTGAAGTCTGTTAAAAATTTTAAATTAAATTAATACAGTTTTGTAACTTACTTTCCCATTGTTGATAGGACTGCTAATTTTCAAATAACTCTGATGTTAAAGGGATTACTGAACATGTGTTTAAATCTCTATTGTTGAAATGTATTTTTAAAAGTTAATGGAATTTTGTTTTGTTTTATTGTTAAACCTAATATAATATGGACTGTTTTATATGAAATATGGAAAATATATGGAAATTAACGAAAATATGTACTAAACTCTAAAATATGGAAAAATATGGAAAATAAAAGTAGGATTTTTCAACCCTACACATTGTGAAACATAAAGATAATGCAAAATATAAATTATATTAGCTTTATAAGTAAATATGTATTTACATATAAATCCTTTCCCTGGTCATCACCTTCCAAGTCGCCTCATCGCCCCGCCTTTAAGAGGAACTTTATCCCCTCTTGTGGCTTCCCGCCTTCTTGCTGGCATTTTCCCAGAAGGTCGTTAAGATCATTGATAGAGACATTATACAAATACTGGAAGTTAGAACTCCAGAGAGCGTTCGCTGCTCCAAGATTTACTCGTACTTTCCACACTATGATAACTGTCAACGATCGCAATACGGACAAAATGCAAGAATGCATCATTGTCACATACTTTCTACGTATTTCACAACAATATTAATTGTTTATAATTTTGTCAATAATAATAATAATACTAATCATCATCATCATCATCATCATCATAATCATCGACAACATCATTTGAAGAATAGAATTAACAGTTTGTTTCGGCATTAGTCCATCTTCAAACAGGTCTACCAACATCTCAGTAAGAAATTCTTTTGGGTGTGGATTGTCGTATGATTTCAGTTTTTTTATTAATCTCTGACACACTGTACGATCATCTAGTTTTTTCCTATTTTATCGATCAAAATTTCTTCGGTGAAATTTTAAAGCGAGATATTTTTTTTAGTGAAGTAAATCCCGAAAAGACAAAGTATATGACTATGTCTTGTGACGAGAATATTCTACGAAATGGAAATATAAAAATTGGAAATTCATCCTTTGAAGAGGTAGAAAAATTGAAATACCTGGAAACAACAGTATCAAATATAAATGACACTCGGGAGGAAATTAAACACAGAATAAATATGGGAAATGCCTGCTATTATTCGGTTGAGAAGTTTTTATCATCCAGTCTGGTGTCAAAAAATCTGAAAGTTAGAATTTATAAAACAGTTATATTACCGGTTGTTCGTTATGGTTGTGAAACTTGGACTCTCACTTTGAGAGAGGAACATAGGTCAAGGGTGTTTGAGAATAAGATTCTTAGGAAAATATTTGGGGCTAAGAGGGATGAAGTTACAGGAGAATGGAGAAAGTTACACAACACAGAACTGCACGCATTGTATTCTTCACCTGACATAATTAGGAACATTAAATCCAGACGTTTGAGATGGGCAGGGCATGTAGCACGTATGGGCGGAGTATGGTTGGGAGATCGGAGGGAAAAAGACCTTTGGAGAGGCCGAGACGTAGATAGGAAGATAATATTAAAATGGATTTGAGGGAGGTGGGATGTGATGATAGAGACTGGATTAATCTTGCTCAGGATAGGGACCAATGGCGGGCTTATGTGAGGGCGGCAATGAACCTCCGGGTTTCTTGTAAGCTAGTAAGTGGATACAAATCTACTTGTTTTCTATGTTTTTTTTTTCTGAAAACTAGGATAAACAATTTAACCACGTTTGTGAATACGACCTTTACAGGGAGCTTTAGTAAAGAATGTTTACAGTGCAGTCACCCTCTTAAATTAATCCATATTTCTAAAAAAAAAGTCCTGCGCCGCGCCGTAGCGTCGTGATCTAAGGCTATTGAATGAGCGCTGGATCGAGTCCTCATATGAAAGAAATTTTATCTCGATATTTCGGCCAGTGTATGGGACCGGTGCCCATCTATCATCGTGATGAATTGGGGAGCTACGATAGGTAGCGAAATCCTGTTACGAAAATCAGCTATAACGGTTGGGGGGGATCATCGCGCTAACCATAGATACCCCCCGTACTGGTTGGATGATCGATCACCTCTGCTGAGGCATGTGGACGTGGGGGTAGAAGTAGGCTGGTCGTTCTTGGCCCTCCTTGGGCTGTCGGACCCAGGGTTTTCTTTGTGTAGACTTTAAGACTGAGATATTAATTGATACGACAATGAAATATAGGCCATAGACTGTTTTTAGCGTTTTCTGTTTCACAAAGTTGGTACAATATTTTTTATTCGTTTTCAGGTAATTGTTGTGTAAGCTTCGCAGAATATTTCACAATGGTTTTACCAAAGAGCTTATATAGATAATAGAGGAAACTTTCACGAAAATGTATGCATTTCATGTCAGACAGCGCCCCTAGTTCCATCTAGCGGTTCGCGGTTAAAACTTGCTTGGATGAGTATTCTATTTGTAACTTTCAGGATGCTAAAGCCACAAAACTACCACAATGCTAATATTTCTTGTTTTATACGAAAAGTAATTGCATTCACACGAGTTATGAATTATACAGGATTAGTTAAAAGTCCCGCACCACCTAAATAACTTTTGAAGCATACGGTTCAGTGACATGAAACTTGGTATGTGAGGATAACCATATACTAAGAACTTAATAATGGTACTACCGAGTTTTTTCTATTTCCGGTTTAACCGGAAATAACCCCAACTCTCTTATTTTAAATGTAACACCCAATATATTATTTTATTTTTGAATAGTACTCATTAAGAGCATTTCAAAAATTACCCACACTTGATACTTCTATACAAATTCAGTGTTGCTAAGTCAAGAAAACAGAAAAGTGTATCGGATATTAAAATAATAAACGCACCACCTAAATAACTTTTGAAGCATACGGTTCAGTGATATGAAACTTGGTATGTGAGGACAACCATATGCTAAGAACTCAAAAATGGTATTACCGATTTTTTTCTACTTCCGGAACCGGAAATAACTCCAACTCTCTTATTTTAAATGGAACACCCAATATATTATTTTATTTTTGAATAGTACTCAATAAGAGCTTTTCAAAAAGTACCGACACTCGATACTTCTGTACAAATTCAGTGTTGCTAAGTCAAGAAAACAGAAAAGTGTATCGAATATTAAAATAATAAAATACTCCTTCCTTAACAAAAACAAAACAAAGCTAGCTCACCTTCTAAATTATGTGTTCAAATTGGTAGCCCTCAACTGCTTTACAATGTGTCACTCGATCATAGAAACCATTTAAGGAATGATTTAACCAGGCTTTAGGAATATCTTGCACCACTTCCATTTTTATTTAGCAACACTGAATTTGTATCAAGTGTCAAGTGTGGGTACTTTTTGAAAAGCTCTTAATGAGTACTATTCAAAAATGAAATAATATATTGGGTATTCCATTTAAAATAAGAGAGTTGGAGTTATTTCCGGTTAAACCGGAAGTAGAAAAAAACTCGGTAATATCATTATTGAGTTCTTAGTATATGGTTATCCCCATATACCAAGTTTCATGTCACTGAACCACATGCTTCAAAAGTTATTTAGGTGGTGCGGGACTTTTAACTAACCCTGTATAATAGACTTTCTAATACAAATAAAACATACTATATGAGTTTAAAGTCACTTTAATGTGATATATAATACCGGAGATACTGACACTGTTTGATATTGTAAAGTGTAATCACACACAGTGTAGATATCACAACCTAGATAACAGAAATTGTTCATTTGTCCATCATTTTGTTTCCAAATAAAATAAAACAATTTCAGTTCTCTGTCGCGTAGTTGAAGCCATTCTCCCAAGCTTGCACAACAATTACCTGGAAACATAAGAAAAATATTGTACCAACTTCGAGAAACGGAAAACACTAAACAGGACGATATTATTGGCGCACTCAATATGTAAATAGAAAGCGTTTTATTTACAGTCACGAGCTAGTTTGCGTGTGTGCAAATTTTTCTTCGCTCTACATCCCTATCGCATCACGTCGTCGATAATTGGAAGAGAAATAAATTGGAACTGAAATGATCAGCTTTAAGTGAAGTTAGGACATTGGACGTCCTTCAAAACAAAGCCAGCATGCAAAGAATAACAACGTAGTGATGTAGGTTAGTGTTTCAGTGAAATAGTGTCGCGGGCGAATCAGATCTGAGGTCACGCGAATCTCATGGCGTGCTGTAAGACCCTTGAGTCGGATTCATTCAAAGGCCGATTCGTAGGGGGCAACCTCTGTCATGCTTCAGAAGCGGAATTATAGCTGTTTTGTTGTATATGACAGTTCCGTATTGTCATGTTTTTGATTATTTATTTATTTACTAGCCGTACCCGTGCGCTCTGCTGCACCCGTTACAAATAAATATAAAGTAATTACATAATTAAAATAGGACGCTTCATCCAGGGAATATTCGTGTTTGATAGAAGGATAAATCGTTTAATATGTTACTTAATTTAAATTGCATCCACATAATTAAAATGCGATCATTTTGGTCCAGAGACACTCATTTGGTGCAATGACAATTCCTTTAACAAGTTTCTTAATTTTTATTACATGCAACCATAGTTTAATGAACATTGACATCATTTAGATTTAATGTGTATATTTTATTTTACTTGTTATAGGTTTCCATTGAATTATGGTAATAACTTAATTTTAATCCTCGTTTTCTACGTATTCAGTAAATGGCGCTTGGCCCACTATGGTGGTGAAATAATAATTTTATACAAATCGGTTAATTTAGCTTCCGATATTACTTCATACAAACACAGAAACATTCTGTGTAGGCTATCTTTCATAGCTTTCTATTGTTGCTGTCCAAGGCCCCTTATAGACAAAGTCATTTGTTTTTTTAATTCATTACACGGCCTTAGATGGCAGTTATTTTAATTTTAAAACTCATTTATCTCATTAAATATCAGTCCTATAAAACTTTTTCAAGGAATAAAACTTATTGCAAATTAGTTTTAACGAAACTTTTGCTATGTAACATTTTTCACAAAAATCAATAATAAGCGAGATATTTCGATTTATTTAATTCAGGCCCCCTTATAACCCCCCTTTTAAATAATGTATTTTGAATGCCATATAGCCTAAAATCTAAGTTACAACGAACTTAATTTATATTCCAATTTTCATTGAAATCCGTTCAGCCATTATTGCGTAAAAAGGTAACAAACATACAGACAGACATACAAACAAACATTTCAAAAAAGCGATTTTCGGTTTCAGGGTGGTTAATTATATATGTTAGGACCAATTATTTTTGGAAAATCGAAAATTACCAGAAAAAATTCGGCTACAGATTTATTATTAGTATAGATTTTATTCTCTATTCTCAAATCTGAACGGGTTACATCAGCTTCTTGTCTATGCGGATGACTTGAATATGTTACGAGAAAATCCACAAACGATTAGTGAAAACACGGGAATTTTACTTGAAGCAAGTAAAGGGATAGGTTTGGAAGTAGGCTAAATTCCGAAATGACAAAGTATATGATTATCTCTCGTGACCAGAATATTGTACAAAATTGAAATATAAAAATTGGAGATTTATCCTTCGAAGAGGTGGAAAAATTCAAATATCTTGAAGCAACAGTAACAAATATAAATGACACTCGGGACGAAATTAAACGCAGAATAAATATGGGAAATGCCTGTTATTATTCGGTTGAGAAGCTTTTGTCATTCAATCGCCTGTGAAAAAAATCTTAAAATTAGAATTTATAAATCAGTTATATTACCGGTTGTTCTGTACTTTGAGAGAGGAACATAGATTAAGGGTGTTTGAGAATAAGTTTCTTAGGAAAATGTTTGGGGCTAAGAGGGATGAAGTTACAGGTGAATGGAGAAAGTTACACAACACAGAACTGCACGAATTGTATTCTTCACCTGACATAATTAGGAACATTAAATCCAGACGTTTGAGATGGGCAGGGTATGCAGCAATATGGGCGAATCCAGAAATGCATATAGAGTGTTAGTTGAGAGGCCGGAGGGAGAAAGACTTTTGGAGAGGCCGAGACGTAGATGAGAGGATAATATTAAAATTAATTTGAAGGATGTGGGATATGATGATAGAGACTGGATTAATCTTGCACAGGATAGGGATGGCGGGCTTATGTGAGGGCGGCAATGAACCTGCGGGTTACTTAAAAGCCATTTGTAAGTAAGTAAGTAAGTAAGTAAGCATTCTCAAATCTAGTTTCTCTTAATCATTCTTTTCCAACTTTCTACTCCTGAATTATTTGTCTACATGTCCATTTTTTTTACAATACATCACTAAATATTTCCCTACTGTTCTATCCTCTATTTATTTACGTATTTATCTCTTCCCCTTCACTTCACTCCTAAATTTCCTCTTTCATTGCCTCTTTCCATAAATTTACATCTATAATACTTCTACAGTTCTAGTACCCCTGATGCTAGTCCCAAACCACAACATTGAATCACATGAAATGTAAAATTCACTTAGTTACACTTCCAATTTCTCTCTCTTCTACTTCACAATTTTTAAGATGTTCTTTCTCTTGAATTTTCTTTTATTCTTTATTTGCATGTCTATCTTACTACACTCTTACGCTATCTTCTTACACTTAACACTTTCTTCTCTATTCCTATTCTATTCTATTCCTTTTGCCACCACTGACTTTGCTGCTGGAATATAGTAACCATGAGTGAGGTTCATTCCGAGGTCAGTGTCTAAAAAGTTCGCAGTCTACTCCCCTTCTCTTATTCCCATGCCTGGTCTAGTGTTTCAACAGTGCTGAAGTTTGTTTTCTACATAACTCTGTGGCCGAGAGGAAAAAGATCTTAAGTCAATTTTTTGTGAAAACGAGAATTTTATATATTCTGAAAGCGGAAACAATTCTTTACAATCTGGTAAAACGGTTAAAGTCAAATAAGACTCTTGACTGGATTTATGTCCTAAGTACTTTTTGAATCGAACACACACAGAATAAAGGACTTAAGAATATTTAATACTTTATTCCTTACAAACCATCACATGTTTACTTTCCAAGCTTCCCTATTAAAAAGATTAACTTGTATTTTAGTCATTTTATCACATACTTTAAAACTTTAAGCACCAGGGTAAACAGTCCTATAATTGTTGAAGATTCATTTTGTATTTCTAATAATTTACATTTCTCAGTTATTTTGACATGAAAAAGGTCTTATGTTTAATAATCCCCTCTGCTCAGTTTGGCTTCTAGTCTTAAAAGGGCTTAAGTGCGGCTATTTTTGGAAATAATCAAGAAAATTGTTAAATGAACAACATTACCTATTTTAGAAGAATATAAACAAATAATATCCAAGAAAAACCTCTTATTTAAGAAACTCTATAATTGACACAAATTTTAATCTTTCTACTGCTCTCCTGAAAAGTATAAAATTTTTACGGTGTAAAATATTAATTTTTTATATGTAGAGAGCTCATAGCTGTGGCATCTCAACCAAATAAAATATTTTGAAAAAAAAATATATATATATATATATTTGGGGGGCCCAAATTTGAAAAAAAAATATATACCCTATGCAGGATTGTACTAAAACCGATATATTTAAACCGTTTTTAAAGATAGATTCAAACAATGTTTTGCAATGTATTTGCAAAAGCATGTTCTACAATCTGTCTGTAACAGAATTTTGATATTAGTCCCTACGTTTGTAAAATAAACAATTAAAATTTAATAACAATTTTGTTTCCTTGCTTGCAAACAAACGAACGTATTTTTAAAAAGAAATCAATTAACAAAATTCTGTTACAGGGAAAAGTTTCCTAATAGTCTAAAGAATGTGTTATAAATTTCATGCATGTATCTTTAATAGTTCAGAAATTATATCCATTTTTGTCTGGCAATGTAGCAAAAAAAATGAAGTTACTGGAAACCGATAAAAGCGGGCGTGTGATTTAAAAATCCATAGCGCAGGAAGTTTAAAAATGACATCTCAACATCCGATAAGGGCACAAATACCCACAAAATGTAATGCAATGCATTCCACACATATCAAAGGGTATTTTAAAGAAAAAAAATTGGAAATTTAATTTACCGGAACAACAATAAAAGTGGGCAAGTTATTAAAAAATCCATAACGCAGGAAGTTTAAAATGGCGACTCAACGTCCGATAAGGGCACAAATACCCACAAAATGTTATGCAATGCATTCCACACATATCAAAGGGTATTTTAAAGAAAAACAATTTTTGGAAATTTAATTTACCGGAAACAACAATAAAAGTGGGCAAGTGATTTAAAAATCCATAACGCAGGAAGTTTAAAAATGGCCACTCAACATCTGATTAGGGCACAAATACTCACAAAATGTTATGTATGCAATCCACACATATCAAAGGTTATTTTAAAAATCCATAACGTAGGAAGTTTAAAATGGCGACTCAACGTCCGATAAGGGCACAAATACCCACGAAATGTTATGCAATGCATTCCACATATATCAAAGGATATTTTAAAGAAAAAAAAATTTTGGAAATTTAATTTACCAGAAACAACAATAAAAGTGGGCGAGTGATTTAAAAATCCATAACGCAGGAAGTTTAAAAATGGCCACTCAACATCTGATTAGGGCACAAATACCCACAAAATGTTATGTATGCATTCCACACATATCAAAGGGTATTTTAAAGAAAAAAAAATTTTGGAAATTTAATTTACCGGAAACAAAAATAAAAGTGGGCAAGTGATTTAAAAATCCATAACGTAGGAAGTTTAAAATGGCGACTCAACGTCCGATAAGGGCACAAATACCCGCAAAATGTTATGCTATGCATTCCACACATATCAAAGGTTATTTTAAAGAAAAAAAAATTTTGGAAATTTAATTTACCGGAAACAAAAATAAAAGTGGGCAAGTGATTTAAAAATCCATAACGCAGGAAGTTTAAAATAGCGACTCAACGTCTGATAAGGGCACAAATACCCACAAAATGTTATGCAATGCATTCCAGACATATCAAAGGGTATTTTAAACAAAAAAAAAAAGTTTGGAAATTTAATTTACCGGAAACAACAATAAAAGTGGGCAAGTGATTTAAAAATCCATAACGCGGGAAGTTTAAAATGGCGACTCAACGTCCGATAAAGGTACAAATACCCACAATATGTTATGCTATGCATTCCACACATATCAAAGGGTATTTTAAAGAAAAAAAATTTGGAAATTTAATTTACCGGAAACAACAATAAAAGTGGGCAAGTGATTTAAAAATCCATAACGCAGGAAGTTTAAAATGGCGACTCAACGTCCGATAAGGGCACAAATACCCACAAAATGTTATGCAATGCATTCCACATATATCAAAGGATATTTTAAAGAAAAAAAAAAAATTGGAAATTTAATTTACCGGAAACAACAATAAAAGTGGGCAAGTGATTTAAAAACCCATAACGCAGGAAGTTTAAAATGGCGACTCAACGGCCGATAAGGACACAAATACCCACAATAGTAATATGAGTTACAAGAGCGGTATGTTGACGTTTTCGTGTTCGAGGAAAAGATTGAAAAAGCGAAACGTAGTTGAGCTTTTTTAATTTCCGAGAACATGAAAACAAACATACCGCTCGTGTATCGTACATTATTTTGTGCGAAGATCATTTATTACATACCTGAAAGAGGAATTTCTAATTAGTTGCAATGAAATCTCCAGCTTGGTTTCTGTTCAATGACGGCAACTTTGGAAAACAAATATATCTATCTTCAACATTGTTCCTATAAAATGTTTTCTGTGTTTAGTATACTGCAGCAGGCCGTGATATACGTCTGTCTTTTTTTCCCCCCCCAGTCTATGATGAGTCTGGAATCTTGTTGATTTTTTCACGGCTTCCTTAATGTTACTTGCATTACAAATGCAGTAACTTTAGTGGAGTTGTAGAGTTTACTTAATTTTTGCAAATATTTAAAAACAATAATTAACAGTGCAATTTAGGTGAAATTGCAGTGGTAAGTTTCCAATTTATAATTATTACTGTATTGAACGTCTTTAAAAATAATATGTTACAAGCCTAAAGCAGTAAAATGAATATGACACTTAAGCGGTAAGAATAGGGAAATTGTTATGTGTGATACGTTGGGAATACTGAATGTGGTATTTCACACTTACCGCGTATTGGTTTTGTTGCGGAAAGCAAGCAAATACGCACGATCTCGCACAAAATGTTATGCTATGCATTTCACACATATCACAGAGTATTTTAAAGATTTTTCTTTTAATTTACTCATTTTTCACCAAAAAATATCATCCTCTCCCCTTAAGACCTTTTTCCTCCCGGCCACAGACCTTGTTATTGGCAAGTCCCAAACTGGCGAAGTTAGAAGTTCAGGATTCTGAACGCCAGTCATCTACCTGGCTGATATGGGAAATGTTGTCGGAAATGTGCTTTATTTTGTTTGCTGTGGACTGTATTCGAGCGATTTGCGTGCTAATGAAGCGGACGGGACTGGAGATGGGAACATTATGCTGACAGGGGGGGAAGCTACCTTGGACGGAAGGTAAGCAACATCGCATGTTAACCCATCGCCGCCGGGCCAACGGCTACACTTAGCATCTCTGATAGCATCGCTACATCCCCGCATAACCGAGACGACACCAACTTCGCACAATTAATAAACAAGATTGGACGAGAGGGCGGTAACGCCGAGCTAAGAATGTTCTTGACAGTATTGTCTACCTACTCGCCTCCACGAACCGATCCATTTATACGTGCGTACATAAATAGCCACCCTTCAGTACAGAGGTGAGTGCATATTTTCATCCGCCTATCCGTTTCAGCCACCCCCACTCATCTATCTAGAACACTGAATAGGCAAAGAAGCACCATAGGAGATTCAGTATTGGTCTACTAGTCTTAAATATACATGGACATCATTTTATTTTTACTTCAATTTTTATTTTTATTTTAATCTACTTCACTCCCACACCTTCTACTAATGAAGTTCAACCGTCCTCCACACAGATCCATGACTGCATATACCAGGGATGTCGAACTGCGCTCTCAAGCTGTGAAACGATTAGGTACTGCTTACTACCTGAGCTGGAGCGGTGAGGTCAGTCTACCCTTACTGTAACAGTGTTCTGTACGCAGCGTGTTTATCAACTCTGGCGGCTGGCATGGATATTAGAGATGGGTAAAAAATAACACAACAGTTATTTTGGAACTGTTCCGGTCTCGGAACTGTTGCAAAAATGAACAGTAGGTCGGAACCTCCTGTTCCGAAATAACAGTGTTCCGACTCCGAGCTGCTCACTTGCCCAGCTGTTGCGGGCTCGCAGTACCGCGTTGCACAAGGTATGTTCCGACTCCGAGATAACAGTCGGAACGTCGGAGCTTGTTCCGATGAACCAATGACAGCTGCAGTTACACTGTTCTCGTTGTTCTTTATGTTGTACTTGGAACTTCGTTGGATGAAGTTGGTACTTGAAACTCTCACGTGGTTGGAGGGGGGCGCATGGAAATTGAAATCCTTGCGGTGGCGCGAACTTTAATATCAACATTTGTAAGACTGGCCAATCATCTGTAATGTTATAGTAAGTATTTAATAATCTGTAATATTCATTCCCGCTTTATGGTTTATTTCACCATTAGTTGACTAATTCTGTTTTATAAACATTCTACAAAGTCATAAAATACGCATACTATTATTAATTTATTGATCAGCTGATTCTATACAAAGGTTAAAGTCGTAAATGGTAATGAATGGTTTAGTTACAATGTCTGTATGTCGTTTTTTGAGGTTAAGTCTGACAAGCACAAGTTTTTGTGCTATCTTCTCTGTTATCAAAGAACGACAAAAATGTTGTAGCATTATTTGTTGGAAACTACCCATATAAGTACTGATTTGGAGAGCGAGGTTTAATGCGAAGTTTAAATTACACTTTGGTAAAGATGCGATTCCAACATTTTACTAACCCACTGCGGGGTTTCCAGGTTTCAGTACTGCCAATATATATCTTTTTTATTTATGAAATTGTAATATTTATTATTATTATTATTATTATTATAACTGTGCATTAAGAAAAGTAAAAATAAAAATTAATGATTTGTTTTTTTTTATTATGTAATAGAGAGAACAGAAATTACATACCATATGTTTTAAATGTTATGTTATTTTTTTTAGTTGGCTACCATGTCTTTATAACTTTATGTACGAAAACAAAGTGTTGTATTCTATCCTTGTAGTCAACAGCTGTGTAATTACTAACATTAAGCTTTTGAGTTCTGTCCGCATGCACAGCAATTTTCCAAAATCGATTCGAATGTGCATTGCAGTGCCATCTATAGATAAGAATGTGTACTATGTCATGCCTATGAGTGCTCCAGTGTGAGCTGCATGGTGAAGAGGGAGGGTACTGTACCGTTCGTTTGAACGACTCAACGACTCCGACTCATCACCACTGGTGACTGTTATTTCGGAACTGTTATTTGGAACATAGTATTTTTTCGGAACCGGAACCGTCGGAACTGTTCCGGGAAAAGAACAACTTCGCCCATCACTAATGGATATGGAACGATGTTTCAATAGTGAACGGATAGATAAACATTTCTTTATCTTAAAGGACGGAAAAGCGCATTACTTAATATGTAGAAAGAAACTTTGATACATAAGCCATAATAATATTAAAAGGCATTGTAATTCAATGCATGCTGAAGCTTATGGAGCAGAAAAATTATCCGGTTCCGCTCGTGAAAAGGCAAAAGAGATATGTCTGGAATGTTTTGAAATCTCTAAGTTTGTCCCGTAATATTGTTGCTGAGCGTATGACAGAAATGGGAGATAACTTGGACGGACAACTGATAGCAAGAATGAAAACTTTTACTTGTTATGCACTAGCTCTAGATGAAAGTACCGACTGCAAAGATACGGCGCAGCTAGCTATATTCATAAGGGATGTCGATTCAGATTTCAATGTTCATTAAGATTTTGTAGATGTCATTTTACTAAAGGATCGAACTCGAGGAGAAGATATTTTTGAAACTGTAACAAAAACTATGAACAAATTGCAAGTCATAGTAAGATTAATTAATTTTGTACATCAAAACAATTTACGTTTTTGAACTTGCACTGCTACAACACATACACATAAAGTTTATATTTTAAACATGAATTAGCAACATTATTATGATGATGTATTTCTGCCACTAACGAACAACATTCATGAATGATCCAGTAGATAAAACGATATTATTATTTTTATTATTATTATTATTATTATTATTATTATTATTATTATTATCATTATCATCATCCATCCATCCATCCATCCTCATGTAGACCTGCATTCTTTGTTCATCAAAGTTTTCAAGTGAAAATCTAAAATGAGCCCTTAAAAATTAGTAAGATGTATAAAAATTATCTAAGTACCAGCCGCCGCATAAGTAGTTTCGCTTTTGTTTACGATCATTCGCCCGGTCTGCCTGCTATCTGTGTTCAACCGTTGCACGGTAAGGGAGGAGTGAAAGCTCTTCAGTTCACAGCTAGAGAGCGCTGTTCGACATCCCTGGCATATACAGTCATAGTAGCCTTACGGTCATAGTTAACACTACGTTCCAAAAATATGTTTGAGTTTTCCAATAACGAAAGAGCTTTCAATATTGAATCATTTTCGCACAGGTACTGTCGTCCATTTGCCTACGTCGTATCCCGGTTTCCTCCACCAGCTTTTAATCTCCAGCTAGTGGCTGGGCTGTCTTAGCTCTTTTCAGAAAATATTAATTTCTGTTAGGAGTTGATTGGACGTCTACGTAATATTATACTACTAATTAAAATAACTTAAATAAAATGGCCTCGTTAAATAATTAACTGCCACATGATTTCCTTCCTTTCTACGACCCTACGACATAACCACTTGGACGGACAGTAGATATCATGTCTGAGTAATTTTATCTTTTCGGATCGGGCAGAAGTGAAGATTGAATTTACAGTACGTAAGGTACTCTTTTATAGAGTAGGTACAGAATTATTTCAACATGAGTTACTAGTACGAAGGACGAAACTGGTAATTGGGATTAGGTCCAATAATCTATAGTGCGATAATATACACATTGGAACTGGAGCCTGTATCGAAATGAACTGCCACCATTTTCAAAAATGTGTTTAAATATCCATATTATGATTATTTTTCAATTTAACTTCATTCTCTATATTGTACGCTAATGTGCTGTAGACAGTATAATATACACTGCATAATGAATACGTCCGCATGGACAGCTCAGTTCGTGAGTAAAAACACTCATTGTTAATACTGTACTGTATTTTGATTAAACAAAAACCTAATGAAAATGATCAAACTCAAAATCGCGATATTTCCTAATTTAAGTAAATGGATGAACTACTTTTCTTCCCTCCTATACCTAGTAAAGTGATTTGTTTGTACATTACGGCAGTATCATCGTACTCCAGTCATGGAAGGGGATAGCAAACGGCGTTGATCCAAAGGTATAGCCAGGTTAATATTAAAAATGTTAGTAAAAATAAAATGATGTCCCTGTATTTGTTATATTGTATTTTATATGCTATGAAAGAAGGGAATGTTGGAGTGTATATTTCCTTTTTTTTTATCCACATTAAATGGCTGACTGCCTCTGTGGTCTGTTGCTCAGCATCCTGGCTTCCAGATCAGGAGGTCCCGGGTTCGATTCACGGGCTCGGCTTTCGGTGAATTTTTCTTCAAGAAGAGGAATTCCCTGAGTGTCTAGAGTCTGGAAATTTGTATGAATGTGAGTGTGCCGGGTTAATATTAATTAACCAATCATCACAAATTAAAAAAAAAATACATCAGGACTGTCGCTGGGCAGTAACCTGAACACACGTTTCAGCGTCACATTGTTGACAAGTAACTCCATCCGTTAGCACAACCATAAAGCATCTAATAGACGCTATAGAGTTACCAACAACGGAAAAAAAAAAAATTACATGGCTGAAAAGTAGCTTCCTCAAAACGAATCTAAGGCGATGGCATTTTGTGTGGTTTCGAAGAATTCAAGAAATCAGTTGAATAAAACACAGACTGCTCACTATTAAAAACTGTGTAGAGAAACTCATAACATAGTTCTGGACTGTGTAATAGCTATTTATTGCGTGAAATTTCTTGATTTTGCCTTTTACTGTATAATGATTGTTTCAACAAATGTTATTTAAATATTCTGCGTGAAATTTCTTGATTTTGCCTTTTACTGTATAATGATTGTTTCAACAAATGTTATTTAAATATTCTGTGTTATTTTTTCCACGGCCCCATGGAAGTTGATGCTAAATTAAACAGCAATAAGCAACAATTGACTGTAGGAGAGTCTATTTTAATTATGCGAACATGTTTAATCCTTTTCTTTTTCTTTTTTAACGTCGATTTGTAGAGCTTTAATGTAGGCAATGTTTTTCTCCTGGTTGTTGACGCTATGAGTGCAAATTTTCACAAATATTTTTTTAGTAGGTTATTTTACGACGCTTTATCAACATCTTAGGTTATTTAGCGTCTGAATGAGATGAAGGTGATAATGCCGGTGAAATGAGTCCGGGGTCAGCACCGAAAGTTACCCAGCATTTGCTCACATTGGGTTGAGGGAAAACCCCGGAAAAAACACCTCAACCAGGTAACTTGCCCCGACCGGGAATCGAACCCGGGCCACCTGGTTTCGCGCGCAGACGAGCTAACCGTTACTCCGCTTCACAAATATAAATCGAAGAATTGATTATAGATTTGTATAGAGAATACGCACATAGCCTACATATTTTCAATGTTATACATTACTAGTGGCTTGTGCAGCAAATGCTGCTGCAAACTAAGTTCGTTAGACGTTCAAATAAACATTTTTCAGATTTATTTTCAATGAAGAACACTTGTCTTTTTGATAGTTATTTGCTTCCACAATAATGAAACATACTCCCTCTGAATGGATTTTTTTAGGCCAAATACTTTTTCTTGAACCTAACCAACTTCAGTTTTTGAGTTTCGACGCGAAAACGCAAGTATCAATATCAGGACGATAGCAGCAGGTATTTCAGGTCATTGTGGATTGTAGGAAAAAGTTAAAAAAAAATGTCAGGTTTGCTAAGCTTTCGAACAACAGAATTTTCGTATAGCTGCTACATGTAGAATTTGAAATGTAGAGCGTAAAATCATTTTATCCTACTAAGACATCTTGCTGAAATGATCTGGAGACTACAAAATTTTTTAGGCCTCTTATTTTATCAGTAAGTAATACCTTTTTATCTTTCCTTAGGAACTGTAATTTTTGGGCTCTCTCGAGCCAATACTGAAGACAATGACACATATCAATATCTACACTGCACCGCCATTAAGTATATGAAAAAGACCCAACCCCACTGGGTTAATAAGTATAAAAATATTTGATTTTTAATAACAATATTATTATCTTACTTAAGTTTTGTAGTTATATATAGCAACCAATCAGTAAATTATAGAAATGAAGATCTAAATTAAGATATTCTCTACATTTACTTACATAACCTCAAAACGTTTCACTTTCATGTCATCAATATTATGTACAATTAATGAAGAATAGATGCATCATGATACTAACTATAATAATATTTAATTTCTAATGGTAATAATGTCATCAAACCACCTCAAGTTTCGTAGATTTGAATATATCCAATACACAGCTGTACTCAGAAAATTATACACTGCAGAATCAGATTTTAATAACAAATTGAATTGAGCTCTAATATGTCGGCAATCCTGCAGGTCATGGCCTTCGTGTAATAGACTATTGTTTATTTTAGTGTGTGTTTTGTTCTGAAATGCAATCAAGTCGGCCGTGATTCAATAAAATTATTTCTCAAAACTGACAACAGATGGATTTTGGAATATAGGAAAATTACGAGAGGAAAATTGATATTTCACTGAAAACTACTATTTTTCCGAAAAACTTTGGATGCCAGGCATGAAAATGAGGGGTCACTCATTAAAATCCGTTCAGCCGTTTTCCCGTAATTTCCATTACCAGTTCAAATTATATATATAGATGTTATTATTTTATATGCAACTCACATGTCCATCCGTCCTCCCATAGATAAGTTAAAAAGGCTTTCTTTCTCATATTCCGACTCTACCCTCATTTCTGGCAGGCGATTAACGTGACAGTATTATGAGTAATGCATTGTGTGGACTCTCGCAATTCTGCAGGGACGCGACCCGACACCCAATTCCCGTACTGGGAGTTTGCCTGCAAGTGTTGCCAACTAATTAAACGTTGTGTTGCCTGTGGCACGTCATTTTGAATCCGTTAGTGGCTATATAATTACTACCATCCACGGCGAGATGCAAATGAAAAATTGAATAGAAATTCTTGGAAAAATGTTAAATTAACGTGGAGCATGTGTTACAGCAGTGGATGGTACATCTGGAAACTCCAGAGAGATAGTTCTTGTGGTTTATAAGCACTGTTGAATTATTATTATTATTATTATTATTATTATTATTATTATTATTATTATTATTATTATTATTATTGTCCCGCGCCGTGGCGTCGCGGTCTAAGGCATCCCGCCTAGGACTCGCGTTACGGAATGCGCGCTGGTTCGAGTCCTCATGGGGGAAGAAATTTTCTCATGAAATTTCGGCCAGTGTATGGGACCGGTACCCACCCAGCATCGCGATGCACTTGGGGAGCTACGATAGGTAGCGAAATCTGGTTGCGAATACCAGCTATAACGGCTGGGGGGATCATCGTGCTAACCACACGATACCTCCATTCTGGTTGGATGATCGTCCACCTCTGCTTCGGCAATGTGGGCGTTAGGCCAGCAGCCGGCTGGTCGGTCTAGGCCATTCACGGGCTGTAGCGCCACGGATTATTTATTTTATTATTATTATTATTATTATTATTATTATTATTATTATTAGCATCATCATCATCATCATCTCTTGACTTATTCACTGGATTAAATAAATAATTAAATATTTCGTGTTAAAGCTTTCTCAACTGTCTTCTCTTGATTTAATTCCACACTTCAAATTAATATTATTTGTATTTCTTCTGATATTTCTGATCTTCTTCTCTTATTATTTGCTATTCTTTTTCTTTATTTCCATTCTCCCCCTTCCGCTTCCCTTCCCTCTGCATTTCCTACTTTCTATTCCATCTCTTGATTCTCACACTTTTCCATATGCATTTCTTAATCTTTTCTCTTATTCCTATAAACGTTTTCCTAATCCCTTTTTGCCGATTTTCATACTCGTTTCCCTCATTCTCATACTCTTTCCGGCGATTCTCATACTCTTCTCCAGATTCTCATACTCGTTCTCGAATTCTCATACTCTTTCCCCTGATTCCCATATTCTCTCCCTTAATACTTATACTCTGTCCTGCTTCTCATATTCTCTCATATTCTCGTAATTTTTTCTGATTCTCATATTATTTCCCCTCATCATATTCTTTTGCCCGATTCTCAAGCTCTCTCCACTGATTCTTATACTATTTACTCTGATTGTCATACTCTTTCTCCTGAATCTCATACTCTTTCCCCTGATTCTCACACTCTTTTCCCTGATTCTTATACTGTTTTCCCTGATTCTGATATTCTTTCCCCTACTTCTAATCTTTCCCCTGATTCTGATATTCTTTCCCCTACTTCTAATATTTCCCCTGATTCTGATATTCTTTCCCCTGATTCTGATATTCTTTCACCTGATTCTGATATTCTTTTCCCTACTTCTCATAACTCTCCAGATTCTCATACTCTCTCCCCTGATTCATATACTATTTACTCTGATTGCCATACTATTTCTCCTGAATCTCATACTTTTTCCCCTGATTCTCACACTCTTTTCCCTGATTCTCATACTATTTCCCCTGATTCTGATATTCTTTCCCCTACTTCTAATCTCTCCCCTGATTCTGATATTCTTTCCCCTACTTCTAATCTTTCCCCTGATTCTGATATTCTTTCCCCTGATTCTGATATTCTTTCACCTGATTCTGATATTCTTTCCCCTACATCTCATAACTCTCCAGATTCTCACACTCTCTCCCCTGATTCTTATACTATTTACTCTGATTGTCATACTCTTTCTCCTGAATCTCATACTCTTCCCCTGATTTTCGTACTCTTTCTCCAGATTCTCATACTTTTTTCCCTGATTCTCACATGGTTTCTCATGATTCTCCACTCTTTCCTCTGATTCTCATGCTATTTCCCCTCATTCTGATAATCTTTCCCCTACTTCTCATCTTTCCCCAGATTCTTATACTCTTTCCTTTGATCCACATACGCTCTCCCCTGATTCTTATACTATTTCCCCAGTTTCTGATACTCTTCCCCTGAGTGTCATACTCTCTGACCTGATTGTCATACTCTTTGTCCTGATTCTCAAACTCTTTCCCCTGATTCTGATATTTTTCCCTACTGCTCATCTTTCCCCTTATTCTCGTACACTTTGCCCTACTGCTAATCTTTCTCCTGATCTCAACCCTTTCTCTTGAATTTTTATACTCTTGCCCCTGACCACACTCTTTCTCACTTCCTTCTTCTACGTAACAAGTCTAGAATGTTTTAAAGGCTGTCAATATCTGGGCCTATTTAAGACTTTTGTGCTGGTATATTCTACAATCTATTCTGAACCTGTTGACATACATGTGGATTGAACATTTATCGCTCATTTGTGTCTCTTGTTGGCTTTTCAATGGACGATTTTGTATGTCAAGTTTCTTTTAGCTAATATGTCATATTATTTCTTAGAACGTATATCAGATATTCTTTATTTTTTTAATATAATAATTTAGTTACAAAGGAAACGTATTATGAAATAAATGAATGGATAATTAACGACATACGATGTCCCTTAATTAAATTAGTTAAATTGGCAAAACCTCATTTCCCACACTAGTTTATTAAACCGTGTCGGACTGTAAAGAAAACAACTATCGCAATATATATGTTGTGCAATATTATAGTATTGTGAAATTTTAATTTTCCTACCAATTTTTTTTCGATTGTTCTATTAAAATTATAGCATAATATAGCCTATTAACTTCTTGTATCCTATAGGATACATTGCCAATTTAAGGGTTACAAGAAAAATGAATGACTGATTTAATTTCCAATTTCTGTACTGTGTTAATAATTAGAATTTATATTGATTGACTAGTTTCGAAGTCTTGTGCTTCATTGTCAAAACCTACTGGAGATCCCGCGCTATTTTCTGGTTTCTTGTTGTGGTGGGGTGTGTTCATGATTGTGTCGGAAAGGGAGTGTGTTTTGAAATTGAGTTGAGTGTTCAGGATGCGAGGTGGGTATATCACAGCCGTAACTATACTTTACCATTACTTTAAATGTTATTTTAAGTGATCGTGCTTCATTTAATTTAGGATGCTCATTATTATTATTATTATTATTATTATTATTATTATTATTATTATTATTATCATTATTATTATTATTACTGCTTATTATTATTAGGGCCTATTACTATTATTCTTCTTATTATTATTATTATTATTAATAGTAGTAGTAGTAGTAGTAGTAGTAGTAGTAGTAGTAGTAGTAGTAATAATAATAATAATTATTATTATTATTACTTACTTACTTACTGGCTTTTAAGGAACCCGGAGGTTCATTGCCGCTCTCACATAAGCCCGCCATTGGTCTCTATCCTGAGCAAGATTAATCCAGTCTCTACCATCATATCCCACCTCCCTCAAATCCATTTTAATATTATCTTCCCATCTACGTCTCGGCATCCCCAAAGGTCTTTTCGCCTCTGGCCTCCCAACTAACACTCTATATGCATTTCTGGATTCGCCCATACGTGCTACATGCCCTGCCCATCTCAAACGTCTGGATTTAATGTTCTTAATTATGCAAGGTGAAGAATACAATCAGTGTAGCTCTGGGTTGTGTAACTTTCTCCATTCTCCTGTAACTTCATCCCTTTTAGCCTCAAATATTTTCCTAAGAACCTTATTCTCAAAAACCCTCAATCTCTGTTCCTCTCTCAAAGTGAGAATCCAAGTTTCACAACCATACAGAATAATAATTATTATTATTATTAGTATTTTTAATTTATTATTAATTGTGTGTATTATTAATTGTCATTATTGAGTGTAATTAGCTACCATTGCCACTGGGTATTTACCCATTTGCAGTGTGAATAAATACATACATACATACATAACTAAACGGCAACAATCCAACCTATGCGATGTCGTAACTAAAAGAAAATTTCCAGTCTCAAAATTAACAGCATAACCAGGTACGAGAAAATATGCTCGATATGCTGACTAGAACCTCAACATTGCTTGGATTAACGGGAAGAATAGCATTAACTCGTTGTTAAAGGTCTAAGTCTCTTGGTTCTATAAATTTTTACATTTGTACATAAGTTAAATGTTTAAATTTTAACTAGAATTTGTTGACGCAGTACAAAATCTGTCGATATAATTACAACTAATGCATTTTCTACGGCGTTTTTTTTGTTTACGTACAAGTTTGCTTACATGATGTATTTGAGTTAGATTCAGTTGTCATGGAAACTTGGCAGCCATTATTTTAACGGCTGTCTTCTTTTTCTTTATCTTCAACTCTTATGACGTTTTCCTCTGTTTGAAATTCATCTATTTCGTTTTCTCCGGTAATGTGTCTATTTCATTATGCTGCAACATCGCTTTCAACATTCGTAAAAGAAAGCTACCAAAACGTAGGCAAAATAGACTGTGACTTCAACCCGTGAAATAGTCTGTGCTTGATTTTCTGTGGAATGAGAATTTCTGCAGAAATTGGTAGAAGCCGCTAACGTGAAATTTTTAGCCGTTATAGAATAAAAATACTGATGTAGATTTGCTGGTATAATTTCCCTTGGCTTATCGCGAACAAAATTTGGTGACATTGCATGACGGGAACGTGTTAAGCGTAAATTGCGATATCATGCTGCTTAGCTAAACATCACGTGCGTTTTAATGCCTACATCACACGAAATGTTTTCATCACCTGCAATTCGCACGTGTTAATAAAGTTTCATATTTCCCACGACCATCTTCGATCGACCTCTTTTATTCCCCGTACGGTATCATCCGAGGCACGTGTATTCGACTCTAGCGAAAGCGTAAAGAGTATTTTTATGTAGTTAATTCGTTTTTAAGATCGTTATCCGAAATTTCGGTGGAAGTATGCGCAGTTGTGAGGAGGTTATGTGAAAACTGTAGTCATGGCTTTTATCCTCTGTCAGTGCATTTGTCACTGTAGGCTGCGTTATTCTGGCCACTTTTATCAACAGTAATCTCACTAGAGATTTTGATTTATCTAGAGAAAATCAAAACTAGAGTGGGATTTAATTGACTATTACACGATTAGAAGAAAGTATATAAAGATTAGAAGTACCTAACGAAGTACTCCAATACAATTGACTTACGAAAATACAACTGTCTTCAAATGTATTATTGTACCATCTCAACATTACAAATATTACGCTAGATGCATGCTAGATGGCAGTAGTGAGCAATGCCTTCTCGTCGAGAAGTTCTCGATCTACACGTATACACGATGGCATTGTTACTAGTCAAGAAGGCTTTGTTGATTCAGTTTCATTTTTATTAAAACAGTTGCATTCCACTTCAATTATCCGAATCCCAGTAATCAACGTCACTTGACAGATGATTTTCAATAAATCTTAATATTAAACAATCTCTGATACGTGACTATCTGTAATATATAGCAGAAGCTATAACATAACCTAAATAATATATACTTAAGTGTTAGAAAAGATTTAATTAACGACTATGACTTAAAAAATAAACGTGAATAATTTTAAAAGGAATAATTATTGAATGTACAATTTTCAAATTTGAATGTGGTTGGTGGTTCAATTGATGTTATATTGGACGTGTGCGTAATAGAAGTGGAACTCGTTGATGTAGGCCTACATGGTGTATTCAACTTATTCAGGATTTCCGAATGGTGCTCTTCATTTATTTGTAAATCGAATTTCAGAAGATGCATAGGTATGATCAGTGATTTTTATTAATTCTTGTTCTTGAATGCCAATGCGATTTATATTTGAAACTGTTGTGCATCGACTGGAGTGGTTTGTAATTTTCTATATATATTTTTTTCTTTTTTGACGTCCAGACCAGCGCAATTCCAAATGTTGGCAAACAAAGAGTGCAGCAAATGCTGCTGCAAACTAAGTTCGTTAGACGTTCAAATAAAAATTTTTCAGATTTATTTTCAATGAAGAATACTTGTCTTTTTGATAGTTATTTGCTTCCATAATAATGAAACATACTCCCTCTGAATGGATTTTTTCAGGCCAAATACTTTTTCTTGAACCTATCCAACTTCATTTTTTGAGTTTCAACGCGAAAACGCAAGTATCAATGTCAGGACGATAGCAGTAGCTATTTCAGGTCATTGTGGATTGTAGGCAAAAGTTAAAAAAGTCAGGTTTGCTAAGCTTTCGAACAACAGCATTTTCGTATAGCTGCTGCATGTAGAACTTGAAATGTAGAGCGTAAAATCATTTTATCCTACTAAGAGATCTTGCTGAAATGATCTGGAGACTACAAAATTTTCTAGGCCTCTTATTTTATCAGTAAGTAATACCTTTTGATCTTTCCTTAGGAACTGTAATTTTTGCGCTCTCTCGAGCCAATACTGAAGACAATGACACATATCGATATCTACACTACACCGCCATTAAGTACATGAAAAAGCCCAACCCCACTGGGTTAATAAGTATAAAAATATTTAATTTTTAATAACAATATTATTATCCTACTTAAGTTTTGTAGTTATATATAGCAGCCACTCAGTAAATTATAGAAATGAAGATCTGAATTAAGATATTCTCTACATTTACTTACATAACCTCAAAACGTTTCACTTTCATGTCATCAATATAGCATCAATATTATGTACAATTAATGAAAAATAGACGCATCATGATATTAACTATAATAATATTTAATTTCTAATGGTAATAATATCATCAAACCACCTCAAGTTTCGTAGATTTGAGTATCCAATACACAGCTGTACTCAGAAAATTATACACTGCAGAGTCAGTTTTTTATAAATTGAATTGAGCTGTAAATATGTCGGCAATATAGCAGGTCATGGCCTTCGTGTAATAGCCTATTGTTTATTGTAGTGTGTGTTTTGTTCTGAAATTCAATCAAGTCGGCCGTGATTCAATAAAATTAATTCTCAAAACTGACAACAGATGGATTTTGTAAAGTAGGAAAATTATGTAGGAAAAATTGACATTTCACTGAAAACTACTACTTTTCCGAAAAACTTTGGATACCAGGCATGGAAATGAGGGGTCACTCATTAAAATCCGTTCAGCCGTTTTCCCGTAATTTCCATTACCAGTTCAAATTATATATATAGATATAGCCTATTAACTTCTTGTATCCTTTAGGATACATTGCCAATTTAAGGGTTAAAAGAAAAATGAATGACTGATTTAATTTCCAATTACTTTACTGTGTTAATAACTAGAATTTATATTGATTGACTAGTTTCGAAGTCTTGTGCTTCATTGTCCAAAACCTACTGGAGATCCCGAGCTATTTTCTGGTTTCTTGTTGTGGTGGGGTGTGTTCATGATTGTGTCGGAAAGGGAGTGTGTTTTGAAATTGAGTTGAGTGTTCAGGATGCGAGGTGGGTGTATCACAGCCATAACTTTACTTTACCATTACTTTAAATGTTATTTTAAGTGATCGTGCTTCATTTAATTTAGGATGCTCATTATTATTATTATTATTATTATTATTATTATTATTATTATTATTATTATCATTATTATTATTACTGCTTATTATTATTAGGGCCTATTACTATTATTGCTATTATTATTATTACTATTATTATTATTATTAGTAGTAGTAGTAGTAGTAGTAGTAGTAGTAATTATTATTATTACTTACTTACTTACTTACTTACTGGCTTTTAAGGAACCCGGAGGTTCATTGCCGCTCTCACATAAGCCCGCCATTGGTCTCTATCCTGAGCAAGATTAATCCAGTCTCTACCATCATATCCCACCTCCCTCAAATCCATTTTAATATTATCTTCCCATCTACGTCTCGGCCTCCCCAAAGGTCTTTTCCCTCTGGCCTCCCAATTAACACTCTATAAGCATTTCTGGATTCGCCCATACGTGCTACATGCCCTGCCCATCTCAAACATCAGGTTTTAATGTTCCTAATTATGTCAGGTGAAGGATACAATGCATGCATGTCTGCGTTGTGTAACTTTCTCCATTCTCCTGTAACTTCGTCCCTTTTAGCCCCAAATATTTTTCTAAGAACCTTATTCTCAAAAACCCTCAATCTCTTTTCATCTTTCAAAGTGAGAGTCCAAGTTTCACAGCCATACAGACTAATAATAATTATTATTAGTACTTACTTATGGCTTTTAAGGAACCCGAAGGTTCATTGCCGCCCTCACATAAGCCCGCCATTGGTCCCTATCCTGAGCAATATTAATCCAGTCTCTACCATCATATCCCATCTCCCTCAAATCCATTTTAATATTATCTTCCCATCTACGTCTCGGCCTCCCCAAAGGTCTTTTCCCTCTGGCCTCCAAACTAACACTCAATATGCATTTCTGGATTCGCCCATACGTGCTACATGCCCTGCCCATCTCAAACGTCTGGATTTAATGTTCTTAATTATGCAAGGTGAAGAATACAATGAGTGTAGCTCTGGGTTGTGTAACTTTCTCCATTCTCCTGTAACTTCATCCCCTTTAGCCTCAAATATTTTCCTAAGAACCTTATTCTCAAAAACCCTCAATCTCTGTTCCTCTCTCAAAGTGAGAATCCAAGTTTCACAACCATACAGAATAATAATTATTATTATTATTAGTATTTTTAATTTATTATTAATTGTGTGTATTATTAATTGTCATTATTGAGTGTAATTAGCTACCATTGCCACTGGGTATTTACCCATTTGCAGTGTAAATAAATACATACATACATAACTAAACGGCAACAATCCAACCTATGCAGAACACGTCACAAACTCCAACCACAACTATAGCAACATAGACAACGACATGGAAATACTACACATTCCGCCAAGAAACCAGAAACTTGACACCTTAGAACAATATGAAAGTTATAAACATACAAAAACACACCCTCTTTATAAACTTCAACAATCAATTTCATTTACGAAATTATTAACAAATTAATTCATATAGAGATGCCAATAACAAAGGCATAATGGTCAAGACTGTTGGAATTAGCAAAACTGTATTTTATAATAAAATTTATGCTCGACCATGCCGAAATGTAGTAATTATACACCTGGTAGCAGTCCTTTAATGCATGTCATTAAAGTACACCTACTCATTAAAGTTCAGGTTTTCGATTATTCTCGGATATGCAATCGAAAGACAACGAGGAAAACGTCACGGAGGCTGGAAATCCAATACTGTCGCAGAAGGTTATGTTCTGTTACTATAATAATTAGCGCTAATTGTAAATAATATTCAAATAAATTTAATTTGTCATCTCGTTTTTCAATTCTAAATCAATTTCCAGGTTATATCAAAATTAGTTCATGTTATTCTCTAGATTACATCAAAGTCAATTACATTATTGTTCCTCGGAAAACATCAATACTTTCGCGTCTGCGCACATCTCACAATTCACGAGCTATGCACAAGGTCACTTCCGATCTTCAGTCAGATACAAATAAAATGAATACTTCTGAATAATTTAAAGTTAGAAATATGGTCGAGCATAAAAAGTCGTTTCATAAACAAACATACTCGCTACTATCATTATAGGCTCGTTGCATAATGTACTATTTTCATAAAGTAGAAAATAGTTTTCTAGTTTTCGTTATGAAAATATTTAAAATTCCTCTAAAATTCCACATTTACCTAACGTTGGTGCCATATTGCAAAATCAAGTTTTTGTTTATTTTCTCTCACTGTAGACGTAACCAGAATATGAATTATCTTTAGGTTTGGTATGTAAATTTAATGCAGAAATTGCCCAAATCCGCAAGTAGTTTCAGATATTTGTCTAATATTTCGTCAGCAACTTTTATATATATATATATATATATATATATATATATATATATATATATATATATATATATATATAAATGTCCGTAATTGCACCATTTCCCTTGTACCCAGGTGAGATGTTTTCACTGGTAAATTCTTTTAGTACAGATTCTGAGCTTCGACATCACCTCGGAGTTTGAGGAGCTTGTAGAAATTGAGTCGCCGTTCTTGTGAAGGAAGGCGGGCAAGGGGAAAGTCGTTTGGAGGGCTGCAAGCAATTCACCCCCAAAGTACTAAATTTCAGCGCCCGCTCGTCAATGATCTTGTTGAAATTACCTTCCTTGCATGTGTAATTCTACGATATCGGTTGATGTAGCCCTTTGTTCTGGTCGTAATTTGCATCTCTTGGCATAATTACCTCCACGGAGTCTTACATAAGAAACATGACTTTTGCATATTAAGTCTTAACATCATAAATTCATAGTTTTACCCACATAAGTTTGAAGACGGGGAATCTTCCAATCCCAGTCCAATAAACTTCAATTGGAGGGTTATACAGGGTGTTCGATTTAAGGCGTTGATTTTTTCTTAGGCAGTCCAAATAACAGTCGAGACATGTGGGAGGTATTATTATTATTATTATTATTATTATTATTATTATTATTATTATTTCTGCAGTGCTTGGGAAAAGTGTCATACGTCAGTTTCCACAAACATTTTTGATAATTTATTGACAACTTATGGAACATCTGCTCACTTGGAAAAAGAGACATAAGTATTTCTCCCATTACAATAATTCATACAGAAAAAAATCAAATCGACATAAACCAGTGTAAGTTGTCAATAAATTATCAAAAAAGGTTTGTGGAAACTGACTTATGTCACTTTTCACAGGCACTGCAGATTTAATGAGATAGGTTTGGATGTAAATCCAGAAAACACAATAGTACACTATGCAACGAGCCTATAATGATAGTAATTAAGAAGCGAGTATGGATGTTTATGAAAGAAGCGCAAGCGAGTTTCATAATTTTCATACGAGCGTCTTAATTACCATTATAGGCGTGTTTCATACGACTTTTTATGCTCGACCATATTTCTAACTTGAAATTATTCAGATGTATACATTTTATTTGTATCTGACAAGATCGGAAGTGACCTTGTTCTAGGTCGTGAATTGTGAGATGTGCGCAGACGCGAAAGTATTGATTTTTTCCGAGGAACAATAATGCCATTGACCTTGATGTAATCCCGTTAATTTGATATAACCTTGTTTATTGAATTCGACATTGAAAAACGAGATGACAAATTGAATTTATTTTAATATTATTTACAATTAACGCTAATTATTATAGTAACAGAACATAAACTTCTGTATTGGATTTCCAGCCTCCGTGACTTTTCGCTAATTCTCTTTCGATTGCATATCCGACAATAATCGATACTTGCGGTTTTATAACGGTACAAAGCTGACTTGTCATTGGCTGAACACCTGTAAGCTGACTTGTCATTGGCCGAACACCTGTACTTTAATGACATGCATTAAAGGACTGCTACCAGGTGTATAATTAGTACATTTCTTCATGATCGAGCATAAAGTATAGTATCATGTCTCGCGACCAGGACATAGGCCTAGTACGAAATGAATTTATTCTTTGCAAGGGTGGAAAAATTTAAATATCTTAGAGCAACATTAACAAATATAAATGACACGCAAGAGGAAATTAAACACAGAATAAATATGGGATATGCCTACTATTATTCGTTCGAGGAATTTTCGTCGTATAGTCTACTCTCAAAAAACCTCAAAGTTAGAATTTATAAAACAGTTATATTACCGGTTGTTCTGTATGGCTGTGAAACTTGGACTCTCACTCTTAGAGAGGAACAGAGGTTAAGGATGTCCGAGAATAAGGTGCTTAGGAAAATATTTGGGGCTAAGAGGGATGAAATTACATGAGAACGGAGAAAGTTGCACAACGCAGAACTGCACGCATTGTATTCTTCACCTGACATAATTAGGAACATTAAATCCAGAAGTTTTGAGATGGGCAGTGCATGTAGCACGTATGGGTGAATCCAGAAATACGTAGGCCTATAGAATGTTAGTTGGGATACCTGAGGGACAAAGAGCCTTGGGGAGGCTATAAAACTCAGGTCTCTTTAGTCAGAAAGTCTGAGCCAGGGTTGAGACTTCACGCATAAAAACGATTATTTACATTACAGTAAAATACGCGTAAGTAATGCGTAATTAACGTAATAAATGCAAAATACGTAAAAAGAAGCCTCCGAGAACTTTTATTTATATTCTTTCTTTGTTCAAGAAATTAATTAGTTAAGATATTAAGGGGTTTTTCCAACAAGCAAACTGAAAGTATGCAAAGCATTGCTATTTTTCTAAGTATTAAAGTGAATGAAAGTAAGTATGAACAAATTTTATAACCTATGTAATAACTACAGTATAAAATCACAAAAAAAAAAGAAAAAAAATCTGCTGTAACAGACAGTTTTCTTATCAGGACTTAAAAGGAAAGAAGTAATTCATGTTTATATTGTCAAAATTAATAAATGTTAGTTTATTACTCCACTTATAAAACAGTTTTCTACATTACGTATTTTACATGTAAATTACACGTAAAATAGGTACAGGTAGTTCACTCGCTCAACCCTGGTCTGAGCTGATTCATTGGCAGTGGGAAGGAGTTTGCACAGCCCTGCATGACAGAAGATGGCTTCGATTAAAGCGCAGTCTATTCTGAAGTGGCGCACGCCAAGAGATAAGAACCCCGCACCAACAGCTAATAGGGTATAATTAGAACCGGTGTACAGACCTCACACATGTCCTGAAACATGAGATACTGTAGCAGTAAAGTGTAAGTGGCACGTTGCATTCCTGTCAAATCAAGCACACACAAAACACTTTGTTGCCAGTTTCAATGTTACAGTACTACATCCACCTGTTCATTGATTGGTACGGCTTCGTCGAGGTAAATTACACTCAAAATACGTCCGTACTCTCAGCTGTAATTCAACCTACGACAGTCTAATCAACAGTAATCTCACTAGACATTTTGATTTATCTAGAGAAAATAAAAACTCGAGTGGGATTTAATTGACTATTACACGATTAGAAGAAAGTATATAAAGATTAGAAGTAACGAAGTACTCCAATACAATAAAATATCAATTGACTTACGAAAATACAACTGTCTTCAAATGTATTATTGTACCATCTCAACATTACAAATATTACGCTAGATGCATGCTAGATGGCAGTAGTGAGTTATGATTACTAGCAATGCCTTCTCGTCGAGAAGTTCTCGATCTGTACACGATGGCAATGTTACTAGTCAAGAAGGCTTTGTTGATTCAGTTTCATTTTTATTACTAAAACAGTTGAATTCCACTTCAATTATCCGAATCCCAGTAATCAACGTCACTTGACAGATTATTTTCAATAAATCTTAATATTAAACAATCTCTGATACGTGACTATCCATAATATCATATAGCAGAAGCTATAACATAACTTAACTAATATACTGTACTCAAGTGTTAAAAAAGTTTTAATTAACGACGATGACATAAAAAATAAACATGAATAATTTTAAAAGGAATAATTATTGAATGTACAATTTTCAAATTTGAATGTGGTTGGTGGTTCAATTGATGTTATTTTGGACGTGTGCGTAATAGATGTGGAACTCGTTGATTTAGGCCTACATGGTGTATTCAACTTGTTCAGGATTTCCGAATGGTGCTCTTCATTTATTTGTAAACCGGATTTCAGAAGATGCATAGGTATGATCAGTGATTTTTTATTAATTCTTGTTCTTGAATACCAGTGAGAGTACATTTGAAACTGCTGTGCATCAACTGGAGTGGTTTGTAATTTTATATATATATATATATATATATATATGTTTTTTTTTTTTTTTTTTTTTTGACGTCCAGACCAGCGCAGTTTCAAATGTTGGCGAACAAAGAAACAAATGCTAGGGACGCGAGAAAATTAAACAAATCCTAGGGACGCGATAAAATTGTGCGTTAAGCAGCCATGATTGGTTGAAATACGTCCTTTCGTACCGTTTTATTGGTCAAAAGTAATGTGACGTAGTAAAAGTGTAATAATCACATTAATCCATGGAATAGTGCAGCTGTTACTTCATATCCCCCTGACTCCTGAGAAACGTTTTGTTTTATTTTTAAAGTTCAATATAATTCTACACAAAAAAGTCACTGAGATGAGGAAAATTGCTGAAAAAATTCTGAAGGTTACAATTAGGGCACAAATGCAGGTATATTATACTATTCTTCGGGTCTCTGCACATACATCTTATATCATAATTTTTACCCTTAAAATATAACACATTTTGAAATTTGAGACATTCCAAACAAAAATGTTTAACACAATTTTGCTCATTTTCTTTCGAGATTATATGAAACATTTCATAGCGTTTAATTTAATTCCCAATATGCTCTGTCAGTTTCAGAGATCAGCGTGGACTCCCACTTTGAGAGAGGAACAGAGATTAAGGATGTTTGAGAATAAGGTTCTTAGGAAAATATTTGGGGCTAAGAGGGATGAAGTTACAGGAGAATGGAGAAAGTTACACAACGCAGAGCTGCATGCATTGTATTCTTCACCTGACATAATTAGGAACATTAAATCCAGACGTTTGAGATGGGCAGGGCATGTAGCACGTATGGGCGAATCCAGAAATACATATAGAGTGTTAGTTGGGAGGCCGGAAGGAAAAAGATCTTTGGGGAGGCCGAGACGTAAATGGGAGGATAATATTAAAATGGATTTGAGGGATGTGGGATATGAAGATAGAGACTGGATTAATCTTACTCAGGATAGGGACCGATGGTGGGTTTATGTGAGGGCGGCAATGAACTTCCGGGTTTCTTGAAAGCCATTTGTAAGAAAGTAAGTAGGCTAAGTGTATTATGATAATAAACGATTGAAAGATTTTGAGTTTTGTTCTTTATATATGCAAAAATATAATCTGAACAAATTAAGTAACTTTTCATTCTGCAAATAAATTTTACAAAGAGTTTGATGACTTTAAATCCATCATAATAAGTGAATGAATGAATGAATGGAGTTGATTAATTAATTAATTAATTCATTAATTTCCCTAAGTTTAACCTCTCCCTTGTAGGATCATTTACACGACCCACGCCACACGGGCCTTACAGGGCCGCGACCTGACGGGAGAGGAATAATTACTCTATGGATCACATACATTCTTTTTTGACCACACAAGGACATGGAGGGCCTCCCCGGATGAGGGATCAGCTCGATGCCAGGGCCGCCTCCGATATAACACAAACATTTAAGACATTACACAGCATTCACTCACACATATGAAAGGATTAAGGGAAGGATCGCCGTCCATGGCCGGACTTTCAAGAGGTACAATCCCGGCATTTGCCTGGAAATAACTGAGGAAACCATGAAAAACCTCAGTTAGGATTGCCGGCCCCTGGGATCGAACCCCGGACCTCCCGAATGCAAGGCCAGCTCTCTACCACTCCGCTAGCCCGCCCGATAATTAATTAATTAATTAATAATAAATACATGGATGGATAGATAGATGGATGGATGGATGGATGGATGGATGGATGGATGGATGGATGGATGGATGGTTGAATGGATAGATAAATTGATAAACTAAATGGATAAGTGGATAGATAAATTGACAAATGGATGAGTGCACAGATAACTGGATACATAAATGGATAAGTGGATAGATAAATGGATAAATTAATTAATTAATTAAGTAAATAAATTAATAAAATAGCTCGTAAATAGCTAAATAAATAAATAAGTATATAAAGAAGTAAATAAGTTATAAGTATTATAAATTTTATGTAAAGTTTCTCAATCATATGATGATTTGTTGCAAATTATCATTTGCTAATACGTCTTACAGAAGAAAATATATGAACGTTTTCGCGTATATATTTTCTTCTTTAAGATGTATTAGCAAATAATAATTTGCAAGAAATGATAGATCTTATGATTGAGAAACTTTAAATAAAATTTAGAATCTTGAACTGATTTAACTGAAAAATAAAAAATGAATTGTAAGATTATAAGTAATTAAATATGTCAGTAAATAAATACATAGATAAATAAGCAATTACTAAATAAATAAATAATGATACGAGTGTGAGTGATTTTAGAATGTGACTGAGGTTTGTTCCCTCTGCGAGGACAGAAGAATAAAGCCAGCCTTTAATACAGAATATGGGAAGTGATTTGTCCTGCTGCACTGTTACATGCGTTCTGGACGTCGTGGCGAGCCTCTGGCCCCATAAATAATGAAACCGGCCGTTGATCGTGTTTACACAAGCGCCTTGATTCCTTCCTGTGGATCGGCCTCATATATATTCATTCAGCCCTCTTGTGTAAAGGTAACTCAGCCTATCGCGTGATTCAGATCGGCTCAATAGTTCATAAAGTGCGAGTTTCGACATCCGAGACATTCGGCGGACTCAGCCAGCATGCCTGTGTGCCGAGCTCCATTACAGGTCTGTTTGTTCAGCTAGTAGTGCCATCTCCTGGCATCGATATCCAATAACAGTTATTCTCTCTGTATCATCCTTTCTAACTTTGCTTTCTCTTTAATGTCTCTTTTCATATTTCTTTAATTCCTCTATTTCTCTTTCTTTATCTTAATTTTTTTTCGCTCTTTCCTTCTCGCTCCCGCTTCCACCTGTCATTCATCTTTCTTCGCTCTGATATTTTAAATTATTAATTTGGTTCTTTTGCCTCGCTCGTTGTTTTTCGATTAGCTTTACGGAGCTATGTTAACTTCGTGATTACCTAAATCAGGCCTGCAGAACCCGTAAGTAGGGGAAATATGACGTCAGCCTCACTCCACTTCTATTGGAGATGATCGACTTCCGCGTAGAGTTGTTTACATTCTCTGCCCGTGCAAAGTGGCGGCATGTAATTTTCAAAAAAGATTGTAAATTTTCTGTCGGTAGTTTCTTTGAGATTTCCTTGCACCTAACCTGCTTTAGATTTCGAAAACTTTCCTCCTATCATCACCTACGAAAACATAAATTTATAATATTTAAGTAATGAACCTTGAAAGTCACTATTAATTTCAATTCAAAATGAACACAACGAGTAACGTCCTTAATTTAACAGTATATAATAGTACATTATGCAACGAGCCTATAATGGTAGTAATTAAGACGCGAGTATGTTTATGAAACGAGCGCAAGCGAGTTTCATAATTTTCATACGAGCGTCTTAATTACCATTATAGTCAAGTTTCATGCGACTTTTTATGCTCGACCATATTTCTAACTTGAAATTATTCATAAGTATTCATGTTATTCTTATCTGACTGAGGAGCGGAACTGACCTAGTGCAATACCTCGTGAATTTTGAGATATGCGCAGACGCGAAAGTATTGATTTTTTCCGAGAAACAAATGTCGACATTGACCTTGATATAATCTAGAGAGTAAAATAAACATTAATCTTGAAATAACCTTGAAATTGAATTAGACATTGAAAAACGAGATGACAAATTGAATTTATTTGAATATTATTTACAATTAACGCTAATTATTATAGTAACAGAACTGACTTTATTTCAAATATAGGTGATTTATTAATTTATTGTTGTCTTTCTATTGCATATCCGAGAATAATCGATACTTGCGCTTTCATATTGCTACAATGGTATTTTCTGATTGGTGGAACACCTGAACTTTAATGAATAGGTGTACTTTAATGAGGTCCATTAAAGGGCTGCTACCAGGTGTATAATTACTACATTTCGGCATGGTCGAGCATAAATAAATCTCTATATATAATTTCAACTGGTAATGGAAATTACGGGAAAACGGCTGAACGGATTTTAATGAGTGACCCCTCATTTTCATGCCTGGCATCCAAAGTTTTTCGGAAAAGTAGCAGTTTTCAGTGAAATGTCAATTTTCATACATAATTTTCCTATTTTCCAAAATCCATCTGTTGTCAATTTTGAGAAATAATTTTATTCAATCACGGCCGACTTGATTGAATTTCAGAAAAAAACACACTACAATAAACAATAAGCTATTACACGAAGGCCATGACGTGCAGGATTGCCGACGTATTTAGAGCTCAATTCAACTTGTTATTAAAAACTGATTCTGCAGTGTATAATTTTCTGAGCACAGCTGTGTATTGGATATTCAAATCTACGAAACTTGAGGTGGTTTGATGACGTTATTACCATTAGAAATTAAATATTATTATAGTTAATATCATGATGCGTCTATTTTTCATTAATTGTACATAATATTGGTGCTATAGTGATGATATGAAAGTGAAACGTTTTGAGGTTATGTAAGTAAATGTAGGGAATATCTTAATTTAGATCTTCATTTCTATAATTTACTGAGTTACTGCTATATATAACTACAAAATTGAAGAAAGATAATAATATTGTCATTAAAAATCAAATATTTTTATACTTATTAAACCAGTGGGGTTGGGTCTTTTTCATATACTTAATGGCGGTGTAGTGTAGATATTGATATGTGTCATTGTCTTCAGTATTGGCTCGAGAGAGCGCAAAAATTACAGTTCCTAAGGAACGATAAAAAGGTATTCCTTACTGATAAAATAAGAGGCCTAGAAAATTTTGTAGTCTCCAGATCATTTCAGCAAGATCTCTTAGTAGGATAAAATGATTTCACGCTCTACATTTCAAGTTCTACATGCAGCAGCTATACGAAAATGCTATTGTTCGAAAGCTTAGCAAACCTGACATTTTTTTAACTTTTGCCTACAATCCACAATGACCTGAAATAGCTACTGCTATCGTCCTGACATTGATACTTGCGTTTTCGCGTTGAAGCTCAAAAACTGAAGTTGGATAGGTTCAAGAAAAAGTATTTGGCCTAAAAAAATCCATTCAGAGGGAGTATGTTTCTTTATTGTGGAAGCAAATAACTATCAAAAAGACAAGTGTTCTTCATTGAAAATAAATCTGAATAATGTTTATTTGAACGTCTAATGAACTTAGTTTGCAGCAGCATTTGCTGCACAAGCCACTAGTATTCAATATACAGTTCGTAATAATGAACTTACCCGAAAGTCTGTGCATTCCATAATAATTCTTGCATTACTGGTCTTAACTGGTTTCACTAGTAATAGGACGATAAATGAATTGTACGTTGAATAATGAATAAAGAAATGAATAAATAAATATATATATATATAAATAAATAAATAAATAAATAAATAAATAAATAAATAAATAATCAGAATTCTCATATGGGATTAATATACCCTATTAAACATTTCGACCAGGATTTGAATCTGGGCCCTCTCGTTTCACGGTGAGACATGGTAACAGTTACTCCATTCTTTACTCCGTTCTTGATTGACCTACTCACCCACTTACTCATTCTAGCCATATCGAGTCGTTTTAACTTTCAATTTTATAGAACTTCGACCTGTTCTGCATAACATCTGTACTGTAGTTCAAGAAAAGTTAAATAAACTGTAACTGGCTAAATACCACGTATTAGGTGATGCAGTTATTCTGGCTGTTGGTCTCATGCCATTCTGTTTGTAGACGAAGCCAAGCCAAACACCCCTAATCCATAATTCGAAAATAACACCGTATTTACTCCGCCCTTGGCACCCATCCACCCACACACCCTACGCGTACTCTCACCACACCCCGAACCACAGGCTCTCACGCCTACGTTCGTTCCAACAACGAGCATCGCCGACAAACATTCCACTAAATTCCATGGCATGACTCCCAGTAATCATAGCCTTTCCAGCTGGATTGCACTCTCTGCACTTTCAAACCAGCATATTATATGTAGAAGTGGAAACAAGGGGCTTCTAAGGAACATTTTTATAAAATGTTGAAATGTTTTAAAACTAGAGGAATCCTATTGTTGGATGTGAGACTCGTCCTCCACCTCTTCGTCATCATAATCAACATCATCTTCATTACCTGGTACCTGCCATCTGACAGTCTCCAGATCGATGTTTTATACCTCGATTGATAATTCAGTAGCTATCTAAGTTTACCTACACTGTACTTACGAAGGAAATAGTGTTGTATAGTGAATCTGTCCTTATCGATGTGGTAAGCTACCGGCTCTGCTTTTAAATATTGCAGAATATGTATATTGGTCTTTTTATATCTAACTAGTGACTTGTGCAACAAATGCTGCAAACTAAGTTCATTAGACGTTCAAATAAACATTTTTCAGATTTATTTTCAATGAAGAATACCAGACATTCTGAAAGTTATTTGCTTCCATAATAATGAAAGATTCTCTCGAGCCAATACTGAAGAGAACCACGCATATATGTAAATATCTACATCACACCGCCATTAAATATATGAAAAAGACTCAACCCCACTTGATTAATAACTGTATTTTTTTTATTGGGTTATTTTACGACGCTGTATCAACATCTAGGTTATTTAGCGTCTGAATGATATGAAGGTGATAATGCCGGTGATATGAGTCCGGGGTCCAGCACCGAAAGTTACCCAGCATTTGCTCGTATTGGGTTGAGGAAAAACCCCGGAAAAAACCTCAACCAGGTAACTTGCCCCGACCGGGATTCGAACCCGGGCCACCTGGTTTCGCGGCCAGATGCGCTGGCCGTTACTCCACAGGTGTGGACGATTAATAACTGTAAAAATATTTGATTTTTAATAATATTGTTATCTTACGTAAGTTTTATAGCTTTCAGTAACATATACTATATATACTATATAGCCGCCACTCAGTAAAATATATAGAAATCAAAATCTAATTTAAGTTATTCTCTACATCTACTTGTATAACCCCAAAAGTTTCACTTTCATATCATCGATATAGCATTAATATGTATAATTAATGAAAAATAGTCACATCATGGCATTAACTACAATAATATTTCATTTCTAATGGTAATAATGTCATCAAACCACCTCAAGTTTTGTAGTGGTTTTTAATATCCAATACACAGCTGTACCCAGAAAATTACACACCACAGAATCGAACCTGTAAATTATTTTTAGTAAGTTAAGTTTTTAATAACCAATTTAATTTGAGCTCTAAATATGTCAGCATTCTTACAGATCAAGGCCTTCGTGTAATATTGTTTACTGTAGTGTGTGTTTTGTTTTATTCTGAAATGCAATTAGCTAGTTCTCAAAACTGACGACAGATGGATTTTGGGAAATAGGGAAATTATGTTGAAAAATTGACATTTCACTGAAAACTACTATTTTTCTGAAAAACTTTGAGTTCCAAGCTTAAAAAATGAGGGGTCATTTATTAAAATCCGTTCAGCTGTTTTCCCGTAATTTCCATTACCAGTTCAAATTATATATATAGATTTTGTACATTCAGTAGTCCATCTTGGAAACTTAATTTCTATGGTTAGAGATGTAGATTTTTACAATCACGGTAAAGGCGAAATATGCCTAAATGCTATATTAAAATACGTAATATCATGCTTGAAAGCATGCTATAGTATACTGCGATACTAGCTTGATAAGTGCTCTATCATGGAGGCAAGGGAAAGTTTGGAAAAACGAGGCGCTTACACCAAGTTTTTTATTTCTCGACACTCTGTTATGCACTCAACGCCCTTGTACTATATATTATTTTTTTGTACAATCATAATTTATATCTGTATTTTATTTATTATATATTTTAATTATGTATTAATTTTGAACTGAACGTTTATCATTTTGTTGTTGGCAATATGTAATTTTGTAGGTGATTGTATGTATTTCTGATTATTTCAAACACATTACAAAGAACACATCACAGCCATAACAAAATTACAAAACACCTCCACATATGCAGAACAAATCACAAATGCTAACCACACCCACAGAGACATGGAAATTCTACATATCCAACCAAAAAGCCAGAAACTAAACACACTAGAACAATATGAAATATACAGACACACAAAAACACATCCAAATGAAATTCTCAACACACAACTCAATTTCATAACACACACACTCTTTGACTCTACATTACAACACACGAACACACCCTCACAGGAAACAAAAAAAGAGGCGCCAAGACCAACAACGGCCAGTTCTGAGGATGACCCATAATAGGTTGAAACATGTAAACCAAGTACGATAGAATTTAACACAAGAAAGTCATATAATACATATTCCGAAGTGATACAGTGTTAAAAGTTGTGTAATCAAGATGTATATATTTCTGTTTGTTTATGTTTTATTTTTTTAATTTTTATGATATATGTGACCATAATAAATTGTGTACTATTTATTATAATTTGAGCTTTACCCTGTTATGGACTAATAAATAAATAAATAAATAAATAAATAAATAAATAAATAAATTATAGTCAACAAGTAAAAATAAGTAAATAAGTCAATGAATCAGTGAATAATTAAATAAATAAGTAAATGAAAAATGAATAAGTAAATAAATAAGTATAAAAGAAGTAAATGAATAAATAAATAAATAGGCCTAAGTAAATAAGTAAAAAGAATTAAATAAATACATGAATAAATAAATAAATTAAATAAATAAGTAAAAATAATTAGTAATTAAAAAATAAGTAACAAAGTAAAAATAAGTAAATGAATAAATAAATAAATAAATAAATAAATAAATAAATAAATAAGAAAAAATGTTTAATAACTAAAAAATAAGTAACTAAGTAAAAATAAGTAAATGAATAAATAAATAAATACGTAGATGAATAAATAAATAAATAAGTAAGTAAAAATAATTAGTAATTAAAAAATAAGTAACTAAGTAAAAATAAGTAAATGAATAAATAAGTAAAATGAATTAAATAAATACATGAATAAATAAATAAATTAAATAAATAAGTAAAAATAATTAGTAATTAAAAATAAGTAACAAAGTAAAAATAAGTAAATGAATAAATAAATAAATAAATAAATGAATAAATAAATAAATAAGAAAAAATGTTTAATAACTAAAAAATAAGTAACTAAGTAAAAATAAGAAAATGAATAAATAAATAAATACGTAAATGAATAAATAAATAAATAAATAAGTACGTAAAACTAATTAGTAATTAAAAAATAAGTAACTAAGTAAAAATAAGTAAATGAACAAATAAATAAATTAAATAAATAAGTGAAAATAATTAATAATTAAAAAATAAGTAACTAAGTAAAAATAAGTAAATGAATAAATAAATAAATAAAATAAATAAATAAATAAATAAATAAATAAATAAATAAGTAAAAATAACTAATAATCAAAAAATAAGTAACTAAGTAAAAATAAGTAAATGAATAAATAAATAAATAAAAGAAATAAATATTAATATAAAGTAAATAAGTAAAAATAATGAAACAAGTAAATAAATAATTTGAGCAACATAAATTTGAGGTTATTGGTATAAATTTACATGACTGATTTTCGTTAAATTCGAACCTTCGTTACATTTCGTCTTTTATTAGCATATGGAAACTAGTATAAAATTTACGTAGGCCTATATATTCAATACTACGGAAGTTGTACAAATTTCTCGATATTATGAACAAGCTGCACTAATTGTCACTAATAATCATTTAAAATTTAGTAAGTTTAAAAAATGGTTCCGCCCGGGATCGAACCGGGGACCTTCTGCGTGTAAAGCAGACGTGATAACCGCTACACCACGGAACCGACGTGTGTTATTGTTATTATTACTAAGTTGTTATCAGTCTAAACTTAATCTCTGCCCGACCTTCTCTATATTTTCTGACATAAGCGAAGGTTACGTAAAGACACACATTGTGGCTGTGCTGTATGTATGAAATCGCGTTCTAAGCTTATTCCTGGTTTATGCCGCTTCCACTACGTGTTAGAGCGGATGTAAATACAGCTGCTCGGTATAGCCTACATTCTCGCACTAGCGCTGCTAAGCGGTGTGTGGATATTGTGTCAATGACAAGAGAGGTCGCCACTGCGAAACCAACATTTTGATGAACTACACACCAAACCAAACGGTGTGAAAAGTAGATTTAGATACACTGTGTTAAATGATTAAAGACCCACTTCTTACAATTGGTGATGTAGATTTCACAACCCCATGACTTTTCAGAGATCTGCATACCCGAATGCAGGGGTTCCCAACCGGTGTGTCAAGCAGCCCCATGGAGTGTGTCGCGAAATTTTGGAATTAAAAAATAAATTTTATGCCATCCAGAAAGTCTCTTTACAACATATTTTTTATTTACAACGAAGTCTTTGGTATAGAATAGAATAGAATGATATATTTTCGCTGGTAGAGTTAAGGCCATAAGGCCTTCTCTTCCACTCAACCAGCCTTAATACAATACTTACTTACTTACTTCTTACTTACTTACTTACTTACTTACAAATGGCTTTTAAGGAACCCGAAGGTTCATTGCCGCCCTCACATAAGCCCGCCAGCGGTCCCTATCCTGTGCAAGATTAATCCAGTCTCTATCATCATACCCCACCTCCCTCAAATCCATTTTAATATTATCTTCCCATCTACGTCTCGGCCTCCCTAAAGGCCTTTTTCCCTGCGGTCTCCCAACTAACACTCTATATGCATTTCTGGTTTCGCCCATACGTGCTACATGCCCTGCCCATCTCAAACGTCTGGATTTAATGTTCCTAATTATGTCAGGTGAAGAATACAATGCCTGCAGTTCTGTGTTGTGTAACTTTCTCCATTCTCCTGTAACTTCATCCCGCTTAGCCCCAAATATTTTCCTAAGCACCTTATTCTCAAACACCCTGAACCTATGTTCCTCTCTCAGAGTGAGAGGCCTTAATACAATACATATTTAAATTACGAATATTTACCTACACTTAAAATATTCTCCAGCAATGCTCGTCAGTTAAGTTTTAACGACTAATAAATGTTTATTTAAATTTAGGTAATTCAAATTGTTATCTTTCACTCTAACAACAATGTATCACTAAGCCTCAAGGCATTTACTCTATTGTATCATGGCAGTCTTTGTCGATGGCAACCTGTAGTGGTTACAGGAAGAAATTAAAGAAATAAATAATAACATAATTTATGAGCTAATTCAATTCAATCAATTGTAATTAAGTTGAGATAGCCAGTAAAATGATGATAATTAATTTAATATAAATTTCCTGGAAGTATGTTATAGTAGTAGTAGTAGTAGTAGTAGTAGTAGTAGTAGGTTTATTTTGCCTGGTAGAGTTAAGGCCATGAGGCCTTCTCTTCCACTCAACCAGGTTTCAATAATATACATGAAATACAAAATTAGATTACAAAACAACACAAAAGAAAATACCTTAGAAATTACATAAAATATAGTAGAAAATTACAAATAGTCAAGATCAATTACATAACATAAAATTACAAATAGTCGAGATCGGTTACATAATATATAAAATAAAGTAGAAAATTACACATAATCAAAATCAGTTACATAACATAAGGGGAATATACACACTCACTCACTCGCACACACACACAATTATAAGACCTAAAATGCTCCAGATAAATTCGACGATAAATTCACTTGAGATATATTAATATACTAATAGGAGAATACATGTGGGTTACGAGACATACTCGTAAAATGTTGATTAGCAAAGTCGTACTAAATGGCATACAAATACAAATGATTAAGTAAAATATCAAGATAATAAAAAAAAGGAAAAGAAAAAAAAGAAGAGAGAGGAGAGAAAAAAATAACAAGTAGGGAGGGAAAAAAATATAAACCTAAAATATATTTATATAAAGAGATTATTAATGTAAAGAAATTTTGCCTTTAGAGGTTTTGTATTCTATTTAGAGAAATTAATGGTAATAATAAGAATGGACAGATGATAGTTTCATTATAAAGAACAAATATTAATCAGTAATTAATCTGTTAAGTAAGAATTTGAGTAATTTTGACCTAAACGAAGTTATTGTCCAACAACCCCTTACATTACTCGGAAGCGAGTTCCAATTTCTACCAACTGAAACTGTATAAGATGAAGAATATAAAGATGTCTTGTGGTGAGGTATAATGAGTAAATTGTTATGATGAGACCTGGTACTTAGCTAATGATATGCAGATTAATTTAGAAAACGAGAAGCCAAATAGATCGGGGTAGCGGTGCGCAGAATTTGAAATAAGAGAACAAGAGAATGCAGGGCTCGTCGATCGCTTAGCCTTGGCCAAGACAGAGTTTGGAAAGACGGGGAAACATGATCATACTTACGAATATTGCAAATATAACGGACGCACGCATTATGCACACGTTGTTAATATAATATATATAATATGGTACGGTATATTTTATTTTGAGACAGACTTTACCAATGAAAGTAACTCGTTTACTGATCCCACTTAGTGATAAATGGGCCCTAGAGTTTAGAATCATCAGTTTCAGTATGAGCGGGTGATAGTGCGACTATTTTAAGAAAAGTGCTTTATTTAGAATTTATAATGGACAAATTTTTAATTCGAAATCAAGCTCTGAGTTAGAATTACATCACAGTGCTAATTCAAATAATGTACGCGAAAATTCACTTCAGGGTTCACAAAAACGTACTGCGTTTCGGAAATATAGTGATGAATGCTTGCAATATGGTTTTACGTTGCATGGAGATGAATATAAACAAAATCCCGAGTGTCTTATATACGGAAATATTTTGTCAAATCAGTCGATGGTGCCGAATAAACTAAAAAGACTTTTAGAACTGCCGTTTTCAACGTCGTACTTGTGTGAATCAGCATTTTCTACCATGAAAAAAGTGACATTGTGAGATATTTCTTCTCCTCTATAATTACGATGACGAGTATGATGACAATGACGAGTGTGATGATGAGTATGGTGACGACGATGACAAATATAACGACGATGACGAGTATGATGACGAGCATGATGTAATAATGATTTTGAAGACAAGGATGATAAAAGATGATGACAATGATGACTGAGACTAACGATAATGGTGACGAAGACGTTGAAGATGATCACGATTACGATGATGTACGATATTAATAGGCCTACATTTATGAACTTATTTGATTACATATTTTCTTCTGTTTGTACGAGTATTGTCCGACCTCTAAGAGCCGATTTCTAAAACGAGGTCTAGACCACAACCATGGCTTTAAACCGTGTTTGGATTTATAAAACGAGGTCTTTTCCATTTTTCTGAGCCACGGCTCGAAATCATGATCTGAAGCAGAGACCACGGCTGGGGTAGGTTTAACACCACGGCTTCATGTATACCAAATGGAAGTAGTAGATCAGCTGGATGATTATCAAAAGAAAATTTGCGTCTACGAGTATTAAATCTCCGGATTAGAGTGATGAGAGAGGAATAATCCTTTGTATCTATATAACAACGATAATTTCTGGCGAATATTTCGATTTTCGAAGAAATCAACGCAAAATTTAGCAAGAATGCTCAATAAAAATCTTCAACGAAATGTAAGAGGTGACAGGTTGACAATTTTTTTTTTACATATTCTTGTTGCTTTCAGGGAAGTAAGTTATAATATTTTATATTAATTATACCTTTATGCCTATAGGACGATATATCTTAATTCTTAGTCTTTACAGTAGTTTTGGACATTTCATTTAATACTCGAAAATGTTGTGGGCCTATAAGAATATGAAGCTAACGTGATTTTGTCTTCTTATTTCAAGTTTTATGCTACTGGGGCTTTCCACATAGTACTAGCCTATTATATGTGAAAACAGAACCATACTAAATTTTAGTTTCAATTGAAATTTTAATCTAGTTAATATTTAGGTTATTAATTCTTTAGAACCGGGTTTTCAGTCTGTTAATGTTGGTAGTAGTTACGAACAAACGATAAACTACAACATAAACGCTCGACTTTTGTTAATTATTTGTGTAATATCATTCTGGTACCTAAAAATCCGTTCCCTATTAAATACTAAGTAATGCTAGTATTTTAAACGCACGTATATTCCCTAAATTAGTAAATATATATATATATATATATATATATAGAGAGAGAGAGAGAGAGAGAAACTCATCCGGCCTTAATTAAGGATGACCACGAGGATCCGGAAATGAATAGCAAACAAATACAATTAATTAAATATGAATAGCGTTATAAAAATAAAGTGTAATAATTAAGCTCTATTCATTATCAATTGTAAAATAAAATCTTAGAAGATGACTAAATTATACTGATAAAAAAAGATTTTATTTAAAATTAGCATATCCTTAATTAAGGCCTTCTGAGTGGTATAAATGAAATTGTATAATCTGCAGGGAATCTTTTAGAATTTGCGAGATGATTTTTTTGAATTTCAAAAGATGATATTGATAATTGTTTTAAAAAATGATATGTAAATTTTGGTAAAGAACTCCGAGCACCAAAAAATAAACCTGTCACTGACCAATTGAAGAGAGGGATGTTATACTTGGCACTAAGGTAGGGAATACAAGGTTCATAAATGGCCCTCTTTTCCTGATCAACCTGATGAGCTTGGTTTAGATCTCTCTCCATGCGTATAGTTGGATCTATGATAATAGCCTTTTGTTGTTGCCTGTTTATTGCTATTATATCCTCTCTTCTGTGAGAGTCGTCTTCAGAAATACAGTGGACCTCTTCATGAACTTCCCAACCCTTGTTCCGAAGAAGACAGGCGATAGCTCCACGGACTCTATGATGCCTGTTGTTACGCAATAACTCTCCTTTCCGACAGAAGCCCAACACGTGGCCAAGAGTTTCTGTCTCGTTGCAGCCTGGCTGACGGCAACGTGTCGTGCTGAAAGCTCTGCCAGGAACGGAGCGCACTGCAGTAAGGTTGCAGGACATCTTGATTGCATTAATGTATTCTGAAGACGACAAATTCCTTTTGGTGCTGGTGCTGGATATTCTTCGTAGATGACTACACCTTTCCCCTTATGAGGCAACTGACACCAGGAGTCAAACGATCTCTTTCGCAATTCATCACGTAGATGTATTCCAGTTGTTCGAGGTGTTATGTTGGCTTCAGGAATTTTCAGGCGCTTGAGAGCAGTTTTCTTCTCCTCTTCAAGATTCCTGACAAGAAGGAGATGATCATCACTGACTTGTGAGAGTCGTTCACAGATGTTAAAATGCTGAATATTAGCTGAGAACAAAAGAACGTGACTTATTGCAATTCAATAAAAATATTAATCCCGATGTTCATTTATTTCTCATATCGACTGTGTAGAGGAATAAAAATCGATTCTTAGTTGCGTTGCCATATATGAAACCCACGAACCTCGGTTTCTTTTGAAGCCGCGTCTCGACTTCGTTTTAAAAATCGCATAAGGGTTCAGACCTCGATCGCGGTTTAAAAGCTGAGGTTTAAACTACGATTTCGTCCGTGCTTTAGAAATGACCCTAAATGCTGTATAGTTGGTTAAAAGAACTGCAGGTCCATGTAACAAGGTAAGAAGATAAATGTTTATCACAGGCATTAGTAGGACTACTGAGGTAGCCATGACAACGACACCCACATGTCATCTTAGGGTGGTGCGTTCTCTCTTTGTTCCCAGACAAAATGAAATGTTCTCCGTGCTGCAGTCGTACATCTGAAGCATGTGCATGTGTACAGCCAGTTAATATATAGTTACATAATGTGTGCGCATAAATAACTGGGAGCATATAGTAAACAGTAAGATTGCGTTATAAAAGGAAAGACAAGCGTAATAAGGCTTGGCATACTCCGTCATTGTCCAGGTCCACTATTTTATCTCTCCAAGATATCTTATTTCAGAGGCGAACACTGGAAATAAAAGATTTGCAGCATACTTTGAAGGTACCTCAAGAAGCTATGCCAACTATATATAAGATGAACCGTAAATAATGTCGTTAATTTTAAGGTGTTATTCCTTGAGATATTTCAAACAAAAAAGTTTCATACAATTTTACTCCTTTTTACTTCCTTTTCGAGATGAAAATTGTTTTATATGAACATTACATAGCGTGTTTTAGTAAAGCCATTGATTTAATTCCCAATATGCTCAGTCAATATAAGAGAACAGTGTATTATACATGCTTAAGGGGTTAGGTACAGCTTACAGCAGTAAAATGTTTGGAAATATTCAACATTTTTTTTCTTCCATTACTGTACCTTGTACAATAATGAAAATTGATACGTGTAAAACACTGTCCTTCTGCTATATGAAAAAAATATTTTTGTGCGAGATCGTGCGTATTTGCTTGCTTTCCACACAAAACCAATACGCGATAAGTGTGAAATACCACATTCAGTATTCCCAACGTAACACACATAACAATTTCCCTCTTCTTACCGCTTAAGCGCGACATTCATTTTACTGCATTAGGCTTTTAACATATTATTTTTAGAGACTTTTAACATAGTAATAATTAGACATTGGAAACTTACCACTGCAATTTCACCTAAATTGCAATGTTAATTATTGTTTTTAAATATTTGCAAAAATTAAGTAAACTCTACTACTCCACTAAAGTTATTGCATTCGTGATGCAAGTAACATTAAGGAAGCCGTGAAAAAATCAACAAGATTCCAGATGCCGATGTTATTACTGCAATATGTTATATAAATAATATTGTTAAATATTAAAATGAAAAATAAATCATTACATAACCTTACCGTTTGTTTTAAGTTCGCATTTATAGACTGGGGGCAAAAAAAGACGGACGTAAATCACTACGTTTCGCTTTTTCAATCTTTTCCTCGAACATGAAAACGTCAACATACCGCTCTTGTAACGCATATTACTATTTAGCAAAATGATTCTATGATGTATTTATAATACATTTAATTTACGTGAAAAAACTCCGTATGCTTACAATATTTTAGGTTACATGTAAATTTAATGACTAACATTTTGGATCCGTTCGATTTATATCTGATTTTTACTTTACCTGTTATTCATTTTCTTCATAATTTGCTTTTCGTACATTTTTTTCCCGCTGTAAACTTCGACCTCAACTTTCATAGCCTGGATGGCTTTTTCTTTATCACTTCTTGCGGGGAAGTTTGCGACTTGTTTAAGGGAACTGGGTAGTGATTCATGTGTGATTAAAATATTTCAATACAAAAGTTTAGTGCAATATTTCTAGGCTTCTAGTGCTCAGAATGGAATAAATATTTCCAGGCTTATATAATCAATCATTCTGAATTCAGTGGTATAAAAGACAACTAATTTGTTTCATATCCAAGTGCAAAAGAAAGGCCCTAACTAATAACATGTTTTCCCACTTTGCTAAGTGTACCTCATTTTTCAGGTGCACATTACTTACTAAAATCTTCACTCTTATACCTTTTATTTTTTTAAGTTATCTAGTAATGTGTATTGTAAATTCTAAAGCAAAATTTTGTTAAATATTTCATCCCTAGTGAAACTGAAAAAATATTGAACTTCGTTTAATTTTTTTTTTTTTTTTTACAGTTTCTCAATGCATATATATTTTTTCTCATGTTATGTGTGTAATATTCTTAAACCCGTAGGTCTACTATGTAGAACACTGACTGCAGAAAACACTGTAAAAATTTCATTTAAATTTATTCAGCAGTTTCAGAGAAAAGTGCACTGAAGTTTGAAAAATGTCAACAAATGGAAAACTGCATTTAAAAAAGTAATAATGTATACGTTACATGCACCGCCAAATTTAAAGAGGTAATTTAAAAGGATTGTCTTCAGAAATACCCTCGCCCACATTGTTCACATTGTTTCAAAGAGCAAGTTTTGTACTTATTTTATAACGCCAAACAAAAAATTGGATTTTTGTCCCGCCCCTAATCACTACCTGGTTCCCTTAACAATCCTGGGTATTTTTCTAGACAATTAAAAAACAGCAGTTGTTCTCATTCTCTCTCTTCCACACTTCCCACTTCATCGTAATTTCCCTTATTCTTGCTATACTAACCAGATTTTGAGGACAACAATCAATTTTCCCACAAAGAAATTAACATTAATACATGGAAGGCGAAAACTAACGAATCTTAGCGGTTAAACCCGAAGTACTGTCGATAATCGATATAATCGAATATTCTTGATAGTTTATACTACCGCCGCGTAGTACATACTTCGTAGTAATAGTATCAGGTTTATGCATACAAAACGAAGTATATACTTCTACTTCAAGTATCTTCTACAGTCGAAGCAAAAGGTAATGCTACAACTTTATGCATATCACCCAGCATCTGTAAGACACACCAGTGACGTACGAAAGGTGGAGTAAGTAAATATTGTTCACCCCTGCTGTTCACCTCTCGCTATCAACTCGTTATTGAATAAAATTAAGACCCATTTAATTACTTCCCGTCTGTCGAACATGCAGACACGTAACACTAAAATTTTCTGACCTATTTGCTCAGTACAGCGTTTCACATCTCCGAGTCGTGGAGAGCACCTTCCGTTTGATGTCTAAGAAAGTTACGTACTGTAGCTCAGACCCACAACACAGAGAGCGCTCTCAATCATATCTGTCGGGTGTTGATTCAGTGAGTGTTCAGAACATGTTTCATTAGCAGTGATGACATTTATTCTCCTAGGAATTTGGTAGTGGAATCATCATTCCCACCACCGCTCTATGCTTCAGAGTTTGGGTATTTGCATTGCTACGTCCAAAACCTGAACTAACATATCCCATATGAAATGGATCAGTAAAAAACCTCGCATTTTTTTATACCCTAATTTTTTCCTTATTTATACAAGGTGCTGAGGAGAGTGCATTTGCAAAAATATACTATCGAAAGTCAAACGGTTTTCGTATTATTGAGCGACAAATTTAGCGTATTTTAGAAAATCAAGCCTCTTTCAGCGCTCAGAACTCTGGAACCGTTTACTGTAGAACATTGAACGGGTGCTTATTTTGAAGCTGACATTTGGTAGGTTATGTTAAGAAGTAATCCTTATTTTTATTGTATACAGAGAGACGGATAATCTGATTTTACTTACTTTTAGGTTTTTTTCTCGTTGCCAAACTTTCAGAACGGCCCCGAGGTTCACTCGGCCTCCTATAAAATTGAGTACCGGGTCTTTCCCGGGGGTAAAAGGCGGTCAGAGCGTGGTGCCGACCACACCACCTCATTCTAGTGCCGAGGTCATGGAAAGCATGGGGCTCTACTTCCATGCCCCCCAAGTGCCTTCATGGCATGTTACGGGGATATCTTTACCTTTTACCTTTAGGTTTTTTGACCATTTGTAAAAATGTAAAAACATATTGAGAAAAAACCTTGCATTATTAAGAGGGATTCGGCATTGTTTGCTTAGTGGTATGGCAATAAGTTTCGAGGGTATTAAATAGAATATTTTCACACGCCTGGACTTGAACGGTGCAGTACCGCACGCACTGGCCGAGAGATGAAGATAAGCTAGCGTTGGGCGTCATTTTACTCCTGTGTTTATGAAAACTTTTGATAAAGCTAGCCCAGCTATGCGCTACTAGACGACACGTCATGTGTTTATGTCTCCTGGCCTTGCTTGCCTAGGCTAGCTCCCGCCTCACAGTCAGCTGGTTAGTTCACGTGTAAACTATTTATTTTCTTTATTTGATTTTTCGATACTTTCTTATCAACGTTGCACCAGTAAAAAAATATGTTTATTTGTACTTTCAATGCGGAATCTAACCATATATTATAAAAATATTTTTTCGTGGCCAAAGGCGTCTTAATGAAGAAAAATCTAAATTTCTCCATTTTCCATAAAAAGCAAGAAAAACTGTTTACATATCAGTATAAACTTTAACTTTTCAGCATCAAAATAAACCATGATTTTAATCATTGGGTGAAAGGGTTTCGGAGCCACAACAGTTTAAACTTGCTAATTTTATGAAAATACGATAAATTTAAATATTTTTAATTTAAACACTATGAAGTTCTGATGCCTCAAACTTTGCACAAAGCATTGTATCACAGTTCTCTACGTACAAAAAAAAGTTTCATTGTATTTAAAAATTGCAAGGTCAATTTTCTCTATATTTCGGTCGATTTGAGATGGAATATCCCGTAAGTAGCAGCATTCCTGGCCATGCCATTAGCGTACTGCAAGGCCACAACTTGAGATAACGCGGTACAACACAAGACATGGAACGTACACTCAGTTACTAGGATAGAGAGAATAAGGTAGGTGTATCAAACAAGGCCTACCTAAAGTTTCGGAACGTGTAAGTTTTTAATGGTTAAATATGGAAAATCGTTACTTTCGGTTTTAACAGCTCACTTAGTACACTAATCGAAAAAAAATATATTGTAAATCTATATTTTTTAAAGTTTGACCGTACTTTCTCATGTAACGCTTTGAGTATATCCTCATAAGTTAAATATTTAGGCATTATTATTGACCAACATTTAAAATGAGACAAGCATATCTCCTTCCTGTGTAACAGATTGCGTAAAACAATCCACAAATTTTCCATTCTACGCTCTTATTTACCTGTTTATGTTCTGCGTACTGTGTACTTAGATCTGTTTCAATCAATAATTCAGTATGGTATATTAGGTTGGGGGGGAATGGCAAAATCGACTCTCCATCCTTTAAATTTGCTCCAAAAAAGAATTATCAAAATTTGTCTATAGGTATAAACCTTTTGATTACCCAACAAAATTAATTTTTCAGGAATTTGGTGTATCAAATTTAGAACAAATTTATAAACAAACATTGCTGATTTACTTCCATAAAAACCACAATAAATTTAAATTAGATCCTCACGAATACCATACGAAACAAAACTACAGTTTCTTTCTAAATACTCCCAAATGCCACACAACTGCTGGATTAAAACACAGCAGAAATTTTGGACCCAAAATATATAATGCATTAATTAGAGCTTACCCTGAGCTAAGTACACTTAACACACATAGATTTAAGAAACAAATCAGATTAATTTATTATTTAATTGTTTAAGCTAATTGAGTTAAAAATTGATATTCTAATATTTATGTACTTTTATATTTTCTATTTGTATATAGACCCTATTATTACATGCTGTATTATTTTACCATTTATTAATGTTATTGTGCTCAATGAACTCTCTTAATTTTGTGATATATTTTGTATAACTGATCTGAACTGCTCCCGAGCACGAGCTTCTGCTCTTTCGGGCTGCAATGCCTAATGTAGCTCAAGTGTAAAGTATTAAATAAATGAATACGTAAATAAAATTAAAAAAAAAATTAAATAATTATTTCAAAATTAGTTGTCATGTGGGCCTTATTAAAATAATACGTTCTAAATAAGGCCAGGGAGTGGTACTTAATCAGGCCCATTGTCATGTATGCCTAAACCGAACGCCCTCTGCCTTCTCATATCACAGGTTGGCCCTGTAATTTTATATTAAAAAGCAATTAATTCCGTAATGATGACATACATACATACATACATACATACATACATACATACATACATACATACATACATACATACAAGCTACCGGCGTAGCTCAGTCGGCTGAGGCACTTGCCTACCCATCCGGAGTTGCGCTCGGGCGCGGGTTCGATTCCCGCTTGGGCTGATTACCTGGTTGGGTTTTTTCCGAGGTTTCCCTAACCGTAAGGGAAATGTCAGGTAATCTATGTCGAATTCTCGGCATCATCTCACCATCTCATCGACGCTAAATAACCTTGTATTTGATACAGCGTCGTTAAGTAACAAAATAAAATACATATATACATACATACTACATACGTACGTACATACATACATGGAAATTAGTTTTTTTTTTGGTTAGATGTGATTGAGGTTTTGTTTGATATGTACATTTATTTTAAGACAGTAGGCCTAAATACTGTATAATTTGACGATATGTGACAGAGAAAAACAATTTTATTGTTGGTATACATCTAAAGTATTATCTCCTGCCTTAATTGCCTTATTGGTGTCAGGTTCAAATCTGTCTGCGGACACTAGACTAAACAACAACAAAAAAGATATTGAAGAATTAGTGTGCCAAATTGTATTGTTATATGGAATATTATTGTTGTAGGGGAAGTGTTACAAATATGAAATAGGGGTACAAATATGAAAAAGTGTGATACTCTCTTTCGCGGGAATGTGTTAGTTTGCAGTTAGCAGCTGAACTGTTGAAATATTTATCATTATTGCGTTTTCGAGGAAAGTGAAAATTTTTGGCGGGATGTTTTTCTGTTTAATATACTACAATGTTATTTCTCAATGTTATAAATATTAATGACATATTATAATCTTAAAGAGAAATAATCTAGCCCTACATTTATATATAGCCTACACGTTTATATCTGCGTTTTATATACATAGCAATGTATGTTTAATACATTTCGTTTTTATTATAATGTTTTGAGGTTATGACTTCAACATCAGTGTCACAAATATGAAATACTATAATAATAATAATAATAATAATAATAATAATAATAACAACAATAATAATAATAATAATAATAATAATAATAATAACAACAATAATAATAATAATAATAATAACAACAATAATAATAATAATAATAATAATAATAACAACAATAATAATAATAATAATAATAATAATAATAATAATAATAATAATAATAACAACAATAATAATAATAATAATAATAATCCGTGGCGCTACAGCCCACGGCGGGTCAAGACCGACCAGCCGGCTGCTGGCCTCACGGCCACATGCCGAAACAGAGGTGGACGATCATCCAACCAGAATGGAGGTATCGTATAGTTAACACGATGAGTTCCCCAGCCGTTATAGCTGGTTTGCGTAAACGGATTTCGCTACCTATCGTAGCTCCCAAAGTGCATCACGATGCTGGGTGGGCACCGGTCCCACACACTGGCCGAATTTCATGAGAAAATTTCTTCCCCCATGAGGACTCGAACCAGCGCGCATTCCGTAACGCGAGTCCCAGGCAGGATGCTTTAGACCACGACGCCACGGCGCGGAACCACTTTTATTATTATTATTATTATTATTACTTACTTACTTACTTACTTACTTACTTACTTACTTACTTACTTACTGGCTTTTAAGGAACCCGGAGGTTCATTGCCGCCCTCACATAAGCCCGCCATTGGTCCCTATCCTGAGCAAGATTAATCCATTCTCTATATCCCACCTCCCTCAAATCCATTTTAATATTATCTTCCCATCTACGTCTCGGCCTCCCCTAAGGTCTTTTTCCCTCCGGCCTCCCAACTAACACTCTATATGCATTTCTGGATTCGCCCATACGTGCTACATGCCCTGCCCATCTCAAACGTCTTGATTTAATGTTCCTAATTATTTCAGTTGAAGAATACAATGCGTGAAGTTCTGTGTTGTGTAACTTTCTCCATTCTCCTGTAACGTCATCCCTCTTAGCCCCAGATATTTTCCTAAGCACCTTATTCTCAAACACCCTTAATCTCTGTTCCTCTCTCAAAGTGAGAGTCCAAGTTTCACAACCATAAAGAACAACCGGTAATATAACTGTTTTATAAATTCTAACTTTCAGATTTTTCGACAGCAGACTGGATTTTAAAAGTTTCTCAACCGAATAATAACAGGCATTTCCCATATTTATTCTGCGTTTAATTTCCTCCCGAGTATCATTTATATTCGTTACTGTTGCTCCCAGATATTTGAACTTCTCCACGTCTTCAAAAGATAAATTTCCAATTTTTATATTTCCATTTCGTACAATATTCTCGTCTCGAGACATAATGATATACATTGTCTTTTCGGGATTTACTTCCAATTATTATTATTATTATTATTATTATTATTATTATTATTATTATTATTATTATTATTATTATTATTATTATTATTATTATTATTTTGTTTCGTTACTAGTATTGGCACCTGTAGGAGGAGAGAAAAACCTCACCTTCCAACAAACATAGAAAACAGTGGAATGAAAAGACAATGTAAGAAGCCATAAAACAATTTTGAGAAATGACGTGAGAGGAGATTCATGTGTATTCTGTATCACGGTTGGGAAAACACCTTCTAATGAAGATGCTGAATGCTTGTTCCGTGCTTTTCTTAGTAGAAGCCATTTTTACTTCACAATTTTGTTTCTCTTGTAACTTGTTAATAGTATTCCATATTTGTACCTGCATTTTAATGAAGGAAATATGTTAGATTTTGAGGAAATTATTTTTTTTTTCAAACATTTTATAACATTTTACGAACTTCGAAGTCCGGTATACCATTCACAGGGACATTCAACAATAAACAGGATGATACTTTACGTTGAGTATTCAAAACATTTTTTTTTGGGGGGGGGGGATTTAGTGAAGTGAATTTTTGATGGCAGGCAGAGTAATTATCTCATGCCCCCATGTTTTAGATTGCTACCAGTGCACTTCATTAGAACCAGGTACCCAGCTTCGAAGCCGTTAGCCCTGTGAACTTACAATATATTTATGTTCCCCTATTATCATAATTCAGGGTTGGTATCTAAGAAATTAGCAAGTTCTTTGTGATAGTAGAAGAGAAAGAGTGGGGGAAGGGAAGTGGTCCGTGGCCCATTTCTGTTAGGGCTCATCCCGACATTTGTCTTATTGCTCAAGGGAAACCACGGAAAAACCTAGAGCAGGATGAGATGTCGTGCTGACGACAAGCCAATTGGCTATAGTGTGGTCGGAATATGTTCAGGTGGGAGGTTTTGATTTAATCATTATTCAAAGTACAAGTACATTAAAATACATATTAATTTGTTACAAAGTATTCAAGGCATCTATGCAGCCAATAACGTGATGACCCTGGAACAGAGAAATAACATTATTGGTGCATTAATTGACATGTATGTCTGAGGAGTGAAATGGTTGTTTAGAGTTCAAGTTGGTATTCGTCTTGTACGTTGTCGTTCCAAGCTAGAGGGTGGAGTACGCTCTTAGGTCTTTTATGTTTGTCTAATGCAGGGTTGTAATTTCCCAGTGAAGAAATTAGTGGGTTTGTGCTGCTGTACGACTTGGTGTACGTGCAGAAGGCTTGATTTGAAATATATTCTTGAATTGTCGAAATTTCTAGTTCTTCATGAATTAATCTAAAGGAGTTACTCTAGGAAGTCCTGTGATGAATCTTAAAATTTTGTTTTGGAAAACTTGTAATTTTTTACGGACTGTAATAGGTGCATGTCCCCAAGCAGGACAAGCATATAATATTACTGACCTAATTAATGTTTTATACAAAGTTAGGGCTGTATGTATATTTAGGTTTCTGCTTTTATTTAATATTGGGTAAAGCTCCACCATTCTAGCATTGGCAAGTCTGAGTTTTTGAAGTATATGTTCTGAAAATGTGAGCCGTCTGTCTAGTGTTACTCCGAGATATTTAACTGAAGTTTTCCACTTGATTTGTGATCCATTTATAACTAACTTCGTGTGATTTATACCCGGTCTATTGAATTTATTTCTTCTGCTACATGTAGATTTAAATATATATATATATATATATATATATATATAATTGATGAGCTAGTGGACTTACTCGTGTTAAATATGAAATATCTGTCCGGCTTACAGCTGTTTCAGTGCTTCACGCACCATAATCAGAGCCTACTAGATCGCGGCGTCATCTCGAACTTCTCTGCCTGTTAGAAGGGTGTGTTTTATTGTTGGAAGGTGCTGAAGTGTGGTGTCAAATAGTGTGTGTGTACTGAAATTGATCTGTGTGTTGAGGATTTGATCGGAGTGTGTTTTAGTGTGTTTGTATATTTCATATTGTTCCAGTGTGTTGAGTTTTTGGTTCTTGGGTTGTATGTGTAGGATTTCCATGTCCGTATTTATGTTATTGTATGTATGGTTAGTATTGGTTATGTGATCGGCGTATGTAGATGTATTGTGTCCTCTGGTTATTGCTTTAATGTGTTCTTTGTAGTGTGTTTGGAATGATATGCCTGTCTGTCCTGTGTAGAACTTGTCGCAACTATTACATTTGAGTTTGTATACACCTGTGTGGTCGTATTTATTTGTTTGTGTTTTTTGTGTGTTGAGATGTCTTTGTAATGTGTTTTCAGTTCTGTATGTTATGTTGTATTTCTGTTTTCTGAATGAAGATGCGATCTTATGTGTGCTTTTGTTTTCATATGTTAGTGTGATGTATTTCTTGTGTTCTTGTGTTTGTGTTGTGTTTTGTGTATTTTTGTGTTTGTTAAGTTTTTGTTTTGTCTTCCTTATGAAATTGTCTATTATGTTTGGATTGTATCCGTTTTCTTGTGCTATGTATTTGATTGCGTTCACTTCTTCATTGTAGTGTTGTTGGTTCATGGGTATGTTGAGTAATCTGTGTACCATTGTCCTGAATGCAGCATGTTTGTGTTGTATGGGGTGGTTGGATGTGTTGCGTATGTGTGTGGTGGTGGTGGTTGGTTTTCTGTATATTTTGAAGGTGTGTTTGTTGTCGATTTTTGTTATGATTCGTCTAGTAGTGATTTTTAAAATGCGATACTACATTTTATGGAACATGCCTTAACCGTTGAGGCTACCATCAGAAATATGTTGTAGATGTATTAATTTTTCTATAATTTTCCTATTTTTTCAGAGATGTATAAAACGGGCTCTTGTTCTTGACCCTACTATCCGTTTCGAAAGAAACCTAAATCAGGCCACCGAAGTTGATATTGAGAAGAAGTCCATATATGAACCTTGTCTGCCGTATCTTTCTCAAAAGTACAACGTCCTTCTTAAACAATGGTCTGTCATTGGTTTGCTGTTTGGCAGTAGAGGTTCTACTACAAAATTCACATGGAATTATCTTAAGGAACTTCACATTTCTTTTGATTATGTAATGTCTATTCTTGTAAATATTATCAAGGATTCTCTTCACATATTACATCATCATCTCTATTTCAATTACTCCACTTATATTTGCCATCAACAATTAACTTTCTTTTTTCTTTAAGTATCACATCACATATTTTGTGCGAGATCGTGCGTATTTGCTTGCTTTCCGCACAGAACCAATACGCGGTAAGTGTGAAATACCACATTCAGTATTCCCAACCTAACACACATAACAATTTCCCTCTTCTTACCGCTTAAGCGCCATATTCATTTTACTGCTTTAGGCTTTTAACATATTATTTTTAGAGACGTTTAACATAGTAATATTTATAAATTGGAAACTTACCACTGCAATTTCACCTAAATTGCACTGTTAACTATTGTTTTTTAAATATTTGCAAAAATTAAGTAAACTCTACAACACCACAAAAGTTACTGCATTTGTAATGCAAGTAACATTAAGGAAGCCGTGAAAAAATCAACAAGATTCCAGATGCCGATGTTATTACTGCAATATGTTATATAAATAATATTGTTAAAATATTAATATGAAAAATAAATCATTACATAACCTTACCGTTTGTTTTAAGTTCGCATTTATAGACTGGGGAAAAAAAAAGACAGACGTATATCACGGCCTGCTGGAATATAGTAAACACAGAAAACATTTTAAAGCAACAATGTTGAAGATAGATATTTTAGCTTTTAAAAGTTGCCGTCATTGAACAGAAACCAAGATGGAGATTTCATTGCAACTAATTAGAAATTCCTCTTTCAGGTATGTAATAAACGATCTTCGCACAAAATATTGTACGATACACGAGCGGTATGTTTGTTTTCGTGTTCTCGAAA